>NC_092822.1:9397500-9697500 GCF_023375885.2 Dermacentor andersoni
TGTTGACCAGCGATGGAGGTCCAGAGTGCCTCATTTGGATGCCCCTTCTCCATCGCATGGCCAACGTGGAGAATGGTATATGTGGCTCTAGTTTTGATATTGCATGGGTTGATCACTTCTTCAATAAAGCACAAGCAAACACACTGTTTGAGGCTCTACACAACTTGAACGAGCCAAAGGTACATGTGCAGAAAAACTGTCTCCTAAGATTGAGGCTGAAAGGGAGGCATCTTAAATGTTACAAGCATGAATTGGAGCATAGACGAGACAATGGAAGCAAAAGCACAAGTAATTCAACCCTATGTCCTGATTTGTGCTGTAACATTCAGGACAATAAAGAACCATCTACAGTCAAACCTGTTTATAACGAACTCAATAGTTCTGCGAAAAGTGGCGGTTATATCAGTAGTTCGTTACATATGGACTCACCCTCAAACACGCTAAAAAATTAACTACACTGAAGCTGGCATCAACAATTACAATTCAGCAGCACTTTGGTCTGAAAGCCAGATTTTCAGTGTCATTCTTGTTCCCGGTGCATTTCCACACCTAGCTGCAAACTTCTGTTAGAAACGGCCATTTAAAGAACGAAATGCAGCGGTGTGTAGCTCTTTCAGAACGGCGCCCAGTTCAGATCACCTGTCATTTTGAAACTGCAGCAGAGCCTCCACTTTTATTTGAGAGCTTGTGATATACTTTACTACCAGCGAGACATGACTGTATTATGCAAAGGAGAGGGAAGCATTCTAGTTGGCCGGAAGCGTAAACTTCGGAAGCTACTGCGGCCTGCCACCATTCTGCAAATGTGAATGCGAAATTCTGCGAAGCCACACATGAGCTGTAAAATTACGTTATCTATGTTGCTGTGGGTGAAAAAAAAATGCTGTGCTCGAAAGGTAAAATGTCACCACGAACCATTATCAGCAATTGGTAACGCAACGCATAAATGAAGTGCCACTGAACCATGATTTCCTGATAACTGCGTAGTAACCTCTGATCCTTTGCAATATTGCATTGTGGCAGTGCATGGTGCAGCATTCTCACCCACTCGGGCCACGTAGAATCACATCGACAGGAACGCTTGAGTGGCCGTTGTTCCCATGATGGAAAGACATAGATGGCCATTCCATATCGTTGAAATAGGCGTAATGCACATGGTGGTACACGGACAATTGTGAAAAAAAAAACGAGAGTGACGCTTTCGTGGCAGCAGCAAACGACCCGCGCCATGGTGTTTATGCGGTGAGTGGCACGCCTCCACCCTGGAGGCGTGACTTCAGAATGCGTCACCTTTGTGGCTTCCGAAATCTGCGTGAGGCGGTCATTTGCTAATCTCAAAGGCCGTATCATCATCGCGGTTGGACTGGAGCAAGGTGCCGTGCTTCCGTGCTTTGGCACTTCGTGTGTGCCCTCTTTATACTGTGACCAGGTTTGGAGCATTCGTTGTAGCAGTACAGCAATTAAATAAAAATAGTTTCTCACATCTGGAAGTAATTTCCACAGGGAGGGACAGAAAATCATAAATGCACTGATATGTGGTCATTAAAACTGATAGATTGTTACATCTGGGATCATTATAAGTGGGTTCGATTGTAGCACAATCTGTAACTACGGTTAAACTTCTATGTAACAAAATAGGTAAAAACGGCAGGTTGCTTCATTATATCGAAATTTCATTGTATTGAAATTTGACCTATTATGCTAATAAGTACAACCGCCAATGGATTCTTCTCACATGGAAGGGCTGGCAAAATTTTCCAAATTATCGTACAATTGGAAAAAGCCAATTTGAATGGTTGTTGAATTTTAGAGTCGGCGCCGAAAGGTACGGTTTCATGCTGTGTCGATGATACAGTTAAATCTCGATGTAATGCAGTCAGTAAAATTGGCAACGTGCTTCGTTATATAGAAATTTCGTTGTATTGAAATTCAACCTTTTATGCAAATAAGTATAGTCGCCGGTCTATTTTTCTGACACGGAAAGGGGCTGCAGAATTTTCCTATTTGTCGAGCTGTTGAAAAAAGCATATTTGAATGAGAAAACAATTCATCTTGATAAATTTGGGAGTCGGTGACGAGTGATACAGTTTCATGTCATGTACGTCGATATCTTCTCAATGGTATGCATTAAGCGAAGCCAGTCACTCTTTCGCATAGACTCCGCCTCTCGCACTGGGACGACACTATCAAGTAAAGCACCGGCAGCGAGGAGCGAATGCTTCGTCTGCCTCTCGCTCCAACAGGTCCCCGAAACTCGAGAAAACACAACCTCCAATACTAAATGCACCGTAAGACAGCTTACATAGTGCCACGCTGTGTCAGCACGCCTAGCCTTTTCACACGCAGCACATTACCTCTAAGCAGGATGCATGGCTGTGTATGCGCTCAGCCGCACTTACAGCCATGCATAGCCATGGTCGAGACTCGCGTCAGAAATCGAGACACGCTAACTGACCCCCCCCCTCCCCCCTCCACCTTCTCGCGCACACTTGATCGCGTTACTGCGAGCTCGCTTCCCTCCTCTTCTTTCCCTTTGCTGGAGCGGGAAGGCGCCACTTTCCCCTCGCACACTTTCATCACTCATACCTAAAGCACACAGTGTGCGAGGCGCATTAGGATCTTATCGTCCTTGGACTTTATATGCAACATGATGTGGCTCGAATTCCGCAGTTGGTCGCTTTGAGAGATGCATTTGTAGGCAGCCACTTATAATTCAGTCATTTGACCATCTGCGTCCATGGAAGTTTCCATTTATTGTCTCAGCATTCTTTTGCAGCGGCAGAGAAATTTCGTTATATATATATATGCATACAAAGACACTTCATTATATTGAGATTCTAAATACATGTGGTGTTCTATGGACAAGAGGTTATGAAAAGTCAAATACATTGTTATACAGTAAAACCTCGTTAAACTATATGCACTTAAACAGTAGCTTCATTTTAAAAGTAGTAAAGTCATCCCCGACTCAGCGGCCATTGAACATAATGCGTTTTATATCCGCATAAACTGTATCAGCTCATTGTATACGTATCAGTTAACACTTAGCGTTTCCATTTTTTGTCGCGTAATAATGGTGGTGCATTCTCCCCATCGGGCAACCTGGCAGAAAACAACAAGCCTCATTGATCAGAACAACGGCCTCCAAGCGCTCTGTGCGTTTGTGCGTGAAGCCACATCAACATCAACATCATTTCAGCGCCGTGCCAGAGAGCGTCGTGGCCGTAGTTGCGCATCTTGCAAAGCTAGGACTCACATCATGCCGAAGCCCGGATAAAAAACACCAGGTGCTCAGCACAGAAGAAAAATTGGACATTGTGCTATCGAATGTGGCACGAAGAAGTCGGCGCGAGCATGTGACGGGGATCTGCCATTCACTACGGTGTGTGGCATTTGGAATGCGAAGTTGCTCGGCAGCACTGCTGCGACCGCGAAAATATGTCAGCTACGACGTTCAATCGACTTTTCACCATCGTTGCCTATGTTGTTGCCGAAGTGTCGCCTAACGACAGTGATGAGGACGACACGAAAAGCGACAGCAAGGGCCATTCAGGCCTGACAGTGGCAGAAGCTGTGCGTTACGTTAGCCTCATGAATACAATTGTCGCGACGAGAAAAGCACCCTGCGATGAAAAAGGCGCCCCATAGCTTCTGCAGCGCTACAGCGCTCGTGCACAGAGAATATGCAATGCCAACGAGGAATCTGCCATGGGAGTGTTTGCTGAGAAGAGGGGGCTGGCTGAAAATCTGGCTCACAGCTTCAGTAAGTTTGAGGCCACCGTCGTCGCTGCTAGGCCACCGCGGCATCAAATGAAAATAACACTTTTGTTCTGCAAAGTAAATAAATACTGCATGTTTTTTCCCCTTTCATCGCGCTCTCTCTTAGTTCCGTTTTTGACAGGTAAGTGGGCGATCTTATGCTATTTCGTTAAAGCAGTTCTACCGTTTAGTATGTGCTTTTTCTGAGCTCCGGCCAACTACAGTTTAACGAGGTTTCACTGTATTTAGAATTTTGTTATGTTGAAGTTTGTTATATTGAGGTTTAACTATATCTTCATATCAGTGGTACGAAGTGACGCCGGCGATGCTCTTGCGTCTGCTTTGCCCCCACGGCTGATAGTGTCACCTGCAATGGGACAACGCTATCATGAAAATTGCCGACAGTTGGAAGCGAATACTTCGCCTGCCTCTCGTTTCAAACTGTGTCCGAAACTCAAGATTATGCTACATCCAGTACTAAACGTGCGGGAAGACAGCGTGCGTAATGCCACGGCATCTCGGTATGCTCTCTTTTCCCACACGGCAGATTACCTCTGAAACAGTGCACATGGGCTCCATATCTGCTCAGCCACGGCTGCGCTAGAAACGGAGACGTGCGCCAAGTTGTCCCCACCACATGTGCTTGATGTTACCATGAGCTCGCTCCCCTTGCCCCCTTTCCCCCTGTTCACACGAGAAGACTGCACTCATCCAGCCACCATCGTTCTCGGCTCAACCTCGCATGCTTTCACTCGCACCCAAAGCGTACAGTGCATTGACCGTAATAGGATCTTATCTCGCTTGAACTTTATAGGGAATGTGTAAAGGGGTGGCAGAATTTTCCGAATTATTCGGCAGTTAAAGAAAGAAAATTTGAATGAGAAAACTACTCATTTTCATGAATTTGGGAGTCGATGACAAATGGTACGGTTTCATGCCATGTCGACAATCTTTACATAGTCGGCACGAATTAAGCAAAGCCAGCCACATTTTCGCGTGCACTCTGCCCCCGCGGCTGACGTGTCGCCCGCACTGGGACGACACTATCATGGAAAGCGTCGGAAGCAAGTGCCTCTTGCTCCAATGGGTCACTGAAATTTGAGATTACGCAACCTTCAATACTAAGCGCGCAGGAAGACAGCTTACATGATGCCACGCCGTCTCGGCACACCCACTCTTTGCACATGCAGCAGATTATCTCTAAAACAGGCTGCGTATGTGCCTAGCCGTGCTTACAGCTGTGCACAGCCACGACTGAGACTGTGATGATGAGACTGTGGTGACTGTGATAAATTGTGATGCGTGCCAACTTACCCCCCCTTCCCAGCCCCACCCCTCACTCGTGCTTGATCGCATTACCGTGAGCGAGCTCCCCTCCCCCTCTTTCCCTTTGCTCGCCGAGGGAGGCGGCACTCGTGCGTGAAGCCACCTTTCTGTCTGACCCTCGCACGTTTTCATTCGCACCTAAAGCACAAAGTGTGCGGGGCACTATAGGATCTTGTCGCACTTAGTCTGTATATGGAACATGATGCAACTTCACTTCCGCGGTCGCTCTTGTTGCGTCGCGCATGATTTAAGAGGTACGTTTGCAAGCAGCCGCTTGTAATTCAATAATTTGACCATTTGCGTCCGTGGAAGTTTCCATTTATTCTCTTGACATTTCTTTGCGGCAGAAGCAAAACTTCGGTATGTTGAAATTGCATACAAGCACCCTTCATTATATTGAGGTTCTATTCTAACTACATGGTTTTCTATAAACAAGAGGTTAGGAAAGGTTTAAGGGCCCCTGAAACAGTTCAGACGAATATTGTAGATGCGTAGGGTACAGCTAAAGTTAATCGTTCGCACCAGAATTTGTCTGAAGCGTCTCATATTAAGAGAGCTATGGACGATTACAAGTTGCCCTCTTCCATAGCCATGCATTTTCTCCACAACTTGTTCGCCAAGTGATCGGGGCTAAGCTCCACCTTCACTGGCTCTGCATCACGATGGCACGTCGTGTCGTCTCCGGTGCTCTAGGAGTGAGCACGTGAAACCTCTCCAAACTCTGTGCCAGCGGCTTGACATTCGACCCCAAGCGAGAGCTATCGAAGCAGCGTGCGTTGCGAGCATTCTGTCGCAACGCCGAACATGTCTGGTGTTCCGCTAACCACAGGCGAGTTGGACGGAACAGTGGAGGCATAAACTCAAGCTGATGAAGGAACTTTAGCGTAGACATACGTCAGCTGCCTGATCGGTCTGCACGGTCCAGCCACCCGTTGGTGCAGAGCTTAAGCAGCCAAACAAAGAGCTAATGTTGCTCTAACCAAGTGTAAAACATCTTATACAGTTACAAAAACAGAATGTTAATGACTACGCTCCTGCGAAAAATTTACACCAGCAGCAAAGAAGAATACACTTCGTTACTGCTACTGTGTTTAGTTGAGCTCTGTGCCACCAGGTGGCTGCACCGTGCAGATCATTTACGTTTGCGCTTCTGCTGCTCCCGTGAAATGGCACGGTCAAACAGTCAGGCATAGTTCCCTGGCGCTTGTGTTCACCCGAATATCGGACTCGCGAAACACTATTGTGGTAGTAAACCTCCAGTGTAAACTGATGGTTGCAAACGCGCAAATTCTGGCGCCGATCTGATAGCGACAGTCCGATGTACAGCAGCCATTCTGCTTGTCTGCTGCCTTGCAGAGCAGAGGAACCCAATGTCGCAGCTTGACATATTGCCAGTCGCTACATTTGCAGTCCACAACACAACAAAGGCGAATCATGGTGCTCATGAAAAGACAGAGCAACACTGACCACAGAGCTCTCATCAAGACGGAGCACGTTGTAACACAAGCAGACGACACTTGCTGTGTGCCATAAGGGTTACGTACTGAGAAATTGTTCTTGTGCATGCTCTTTGTTACTTTCTCTTCATAGAAACAAATTAACGAACATTCCAACTATTAGGAACAACACTTGTTCACCATTAAGTTGGAAAAAATATTGATGACGTGCCCTGGGCAGCCAATCCGATAGCTCGCCCTACTGACGTCATTAGGGCAATTTACGTCAAATGGGTAGGGGGCGGCTGAAAATTCAGGTGAGCAGTGTGCTTCAATCGGCAGCAATGTACATTTTTAAAACCTTATAATAAATTGCTTGCTTTACACGGAGCACTTAGATGCATGAATTAATGATCAGAAGGACCTACTCGCACGACTCTGTACGTTTGTACAAAATCGTCAAAATCGTTTCAGGGTCCCTGTAGATACTTCACTATATCGAGAATTTCGTTATACTAAAGTTCGTTATATCACGGTTTAACTGTATACTGAAGTCGTGTAATACACTTACCCTTACTCAAATAGTTCACTTACTCTTGAACACTCTATCAGTCAATCAGTGCTGCTCTGAAACAATGTCTCTGCCTGAGTGAATTGTTCACAGCTCTTCATATCATCATAACAAGGCTGGACTTTTGTGGGCCTCATGAGCCAGAATATTCTACCGGCTAATGTGATGACCCAACCAAGCCCGTGACATTTCCATAGAGCCAATGGGGCCAGTTTTCGAAGGCGAACGTAGCGGCACCTGGATTCTAACGGTAGTTGCACTGATAACAAAAAAATTCTCGCTTATTAATACTGGATCATGTTTGGTTATTAATTACTTATAATCTAAACTTAAAGACGATATGTGAAGCCTGAATAATTTATAGTCGCTTAGAAAGTTAAATATGTATCGAAGGCGCAGTGATGCTTGCAAAGCGTTTTTCACAGCAGACAATTGATGCCAGCGTCATCTTTTTCTTTCTTTATTTCATACTGGAGACCTAGATCAGGTCCAAGCAGGGTGGTTAAACACAACAATAATACAATGCATTATTCAACCAAGTAGGGTGGTAAGACACAACAGTAGTACAATGAATCAATCAGTTGAAACAGGCAACAAGTTATTCCAGTCTGTTATAGTTCGGGGAAATAAAAGAATACTTGAATACATTCGTCCGTGCAAAATAAGGTGTAAGTGAATTCGGATGATGGTGTCGAGTAAGCCTAGACGTTGTACTGGACAGATACGATGCAGGATTAATTGACAAGTCTCCATTAAAAAGCATGGAACGAAATCGAATTCTTAAGTGTTGCCTTCGCTGCTCAAGGACTTCTATGCCTTTATCACGCATTATTTGTGAGAGGGAATCTTATCGAGAGAATTTTGAATATATGAATCGCACTGCTTTGTTCTGTACCCTTTGGAGACATTTAATATTTTGTTTAGTAAACGGGTCCCAAACAACACATGCACATTCAAGTTTCCGTCTAATTAATGAATAATAAGTAAGCAGTTTTACGTTTGGTAGGGAATTTCTAAGTTTATGTCGCAAAAAATATAATTTACGCAAGGCTGAAGAACAGATATTATCAATGTGTAAATTCTATGATAAATTGTTAGTAATTGTGACACCCAAATACTTATATTTTGTTTCTTCCTGCAAAGGCAACGAACCTAACGTGTAACTAAAGGTTAGTGGAGCTTTCTGACGAGTGAAGCGAAGAAAGACCGTCTTTTCAGCGTTAAGCCGCATTCCCCACGTTTTGCACCAATCAATAATGCCAGCTTCTGCTATTGCTGTTGTGGCTGCCTGCTTGCTTTGGTCAGGTATTTTCTCAATTTTATATCGTTTACATAATATTTATATATTCTTCTTATTCGACATTCAGAAATAGCTTTCACATTTACCTTTGAAAGTTGGTGCTGCCGCAAAGGCCAAGTGAAATCACGTTAATCACACAAACTTGCTGCAGAAATAAACGACGTTATTATAACAGCATCATTGTTTACATGAAATAAAAGGCACGTGAATGGCGTTTCAGAAGGTATACCGGTGCGTAATATGTATAAGTGTTTTATGCAAAAAGATACTACTTACAGTCCCACCACACGTCAGTGAACACAAGCTGTGGGCTGCTGAATGAAGAGATATATCCAACCGCATAGAGTCGTCGCAGGCTGGTATGGTGCTAAAGTTCCTGCACTTTTGTAGCTGAAGATGTCGCACCACTTCATTCACAATATTCAGCAAACAGTAGCTCAATTTGAGCATAACCACAGAACTTTCACAACCGATAAGTCTGTCGTACCATCGAAACTGCCTACTGTCTCTCCCGCTTGCCCATTAAAGTGTGTCATGATATGAAGGCCTTCAGCATTCAAGTGAAATTTGCTTCCGAAAGATTTAAAGTATAAAAGAACAATGTTTTTCTATACGCATTGGTTTGAAGCATTGCAAATAATGCTTACAACATAAAGGCTTAGCTACCGCTTCATTTAGCACTGCCGGCGGTGCACTGTCATCGTTTTGATGGTGGCGACACCCCAAGCCTTGGATGTGAAACAAACCACATGGCACAGGCTTGACCCAGCCACATTTCCTGCATCCGTGCCTTCGAAATGTATCAATGCAGTGCACCCAGGTATGGCTTGAGTGTGCTGCGTATGTCTTGCAGTGCTGCATCCGGTGCAGTGTGATGGCTGCAACCGGGACTCCTTCTTGGGCTTCCGGTACAAATGCCAACGCTGCTACAACTATCAGCTTTGCCAGGACTGCTTCTGGCGGGGCCGCACCTCGGGTTCGCACACCAACCAGCACGAGATGAAGGAGTATGCCATCTACGTGAGTCTTGTTTCTGTGCCTTGCTTTTCATCAAATGCAGTGCCTAAAGTGCAAAAGCCTTTATGTAAGCCAAAAGGTATTAGCAGATTGCAGTGTGTGCACATACCAGAATTGTGTGATGTTATTTAATGCAGCTAGATTGCCAGTTCCCATTCATGTGTTTCATACTCGACTACAGTACAATGTTGTGTATGTTTATAAAGCTTCACTTTTCACTGTTTTCTCCTGCTTTGGCACAATGTTTCTTTGTACAAGCAGTTAAATAATTTGGCTCTGGTTAATTCTGTACTGTCCATTATGCCTTTCTGCCTTAGTCACTGGTTTTTTGCACTAGTGAGTAGCGTATTCACATCGTATACTACCTACATTTTTGGAATTGCTATAATTCACTTGGGGCTCTGCCCACAGCTCTTTTTCTCTCAGAAATTGTGGTTGTTAGCTCTGGGTTGTTCCATCATGCGGAATGTCCACCATTTCAACTCGGTAGAGGTTTACCTTTCTTTCTTTAAGAAACGTTTCGAAACCATGAAACTATGATTATGATTTTAACTAAATTATGATTTTAACGAGATCTTGAAAAGAACCCCCCTTTGTTTGTGAACAAACACGATGTGGTTAATCTGCTCTTTTCTCCACTTTTAAAGTCTTTCAATAGTTAGTGTTATGCCCTTGTTCTTACCTCACATCCTCCTTTTAGGTAAAGGCAATAAGGCAAGTGTTGATCTTGGCAGAGAAAGAAAGCTGTGTATCATGTTGTATCATGCAGACGGTTCAGGAAGACGCAGACGAAAAGCTACATACAAGTATATTTACAAGGGAATACGCTGCACTTGGCTAACAGGCAACAGCCCGCGCTAGCCTCCAATCGTCCTCGTCGTCTTCACACTGCTTGCTTCTTCGTCATCACCAATACTGTTCCGTAGCAATATTAACATGCCTTATCTTGGCATGCATATGTGTTCCCACATGGAAGCTTATCACCATGGAACATTATTTCGCCCTTTTAAAAGAAAGGGGGGGGGGGTTGAAGGCCTATTCACAATTTTCTGTGCCTTATCTGGTTTTCAACTCCAGGAGATGGCCTTCACTCTTGGTATGATGTGGGCTGCTGTCAGAGTGAACATGTAGTTTGTAGTATATACGCAAATTTTCCACAGCGGCAAGCTCATAGGCACCTCTCACTCCAGCAAATGACCTGACGCAAGCAGGGCTAGTTCTATTGTATGTGTGTGCACTATGCATTTATCCTGTTTTGTCTAGCATCGGCAGCTGGGATGCCTCCAAATGCGGGCCACATGCTTGTTTGAAGTTTATTTTATTTCCAACAGGTTTGAGGTTTGCACTAATGGTGGAGTACAATAAATTAAGCAAATTGTTAATAGTTATTTTTCTACAGCACATAAGGCAAAGACAGAAAATTTGAGTTGGACTCCATCACTTCTTTTGCATCTCGCTTATGACATTTGAACAAACACGGTTCTGTGCCAGTAAAGTTGCAGTAAATTCGTGATTTTTGTTCTATTGTTTCTCTTTTATTTCCTTTAATTTTTTGCAGACATTATTTTGTTAGCATGTTATGACAGCAAAAGTGTAAATTCATGTGTTTAACTCCTTTGTTATTTTGGAAGAGACTATTATCCCTACATTCTGTACTGTGTGCTGACAATGTTGAAAGCCAGAATGTGCCATATTGTCTTAAATTCTGAAACCACACTTGTGCTTTGTTCTGGAAATTTTTAACATTTTTGTTGTCTGCCATATTTTTCTGCGCATTAACCCTAAAGCAATTGCAACTCGTTTAAGGAACCCCTCATCAGGTTTGGCCATTTTAAAGAGACAAGCGCAACGCGTACTTAATTGCACTGACGATCATGTCTGTAAAGTATTGCAGCACTGCAAGCTGTAAAAACAGCTGAAATTTTGAATCAGACGCCACGCATCCTCTATCTCTCGAGGAAGCACCGCTCCCAGTCGAGGTAACACGCACAAGCACCGTGATGTAAAACGTAGTCCTAGCAATGCCACTCACCACGGTACATTACTTTGATAAATTGTCCATTGTGTAGTGTGCAACACTGCCACTGGAAATGTGCCGCATAGCAAGAAGGAATAGAAGAGAAAAAAAAAAAAGGTGGGCCTCGTCATGTGAAATCGATGTGGTCTCTTATGGGAGGAGGTGAAGGATTGTTTATAGCAAATGATACTCGAGGCAGAGGGTGTCTTTTGGCAGTCAAGCTTTCCTCATGGCGGTATGGCATCAGGGCATTCAGTTTCTTCTATCTCCACCAATATTTAACCGATTTGAAAAATTATTTCAGCAAAACAATACCTAGATGGCGTTTTAGAATGACCAGTGTGTAACCTAAATTTGCTAAGGGGCCTGGTGAGGGGACTTAAGTACAACAGAGATGTGATTCATATGCAAGTTTTGCATTCTCACGAAGCTTCACAGGAGTGTGTTCCACGTTGCTATCATGCTACGCTATTTTCACTTCGGTATAAAGCAGCTGTGGGAGCATAGAAAGCTCACCATATAAAACAGCTGCCAGTTACAGTGTGGGGTTGTTTTTGTATTCATGCATTGTTGTATACTGTTCTTTGTGCGGCTTGTACCTACTGATACTGTTTATATATGTTTTTCTATTTCTCATGGTTGTATTGGTGGAGAAGGTCATATATACTGGGTGGGTTGTCGAAAATGCACTATTTGGCTACAGTTCTAATCGAAAAACAGTCACTCAGACAATATTTACTTCCATAGCCTGAGACTTTCTTGCACACACAAGTTTTAGAAGTTCTGTCATACATGGTAGCATCTATACTGTGATGCACTATTTTTGCCAGTGCAGAAGAACATCTGCATACACGCTATATTTTCCTGTTTGATGTGCAGTTACATCTATTATGTATTTTTTGGCGTGTTGGCTTAAATGTGGTATGTACTTGCAGCTTTTCAAAAACTATTCAGGGTGCATACAAAGCACGCAGCAGGGTGTAGAAACAAAAGAAAGACTTGTTGTATGGGTGTTTCCTCGGGCAGAAATCAGCCAGCAAGCAGCTCGGTCATTCCCTGCGCAAGTCATTCCGGTGTGTCCCCGAAAGACCCAGCCGGCCACTACCGCATTTCCCGGAGGAGGAGCACACACTGGATTTGGCACACATTGTGTGAGCATCACCTGCTCTTGCATGCCATGCCCCCATCATGCACTAGCGGGCACTGCACTTGCACTAGTGGAACATAGCCTTAACCCTTTTAAGGATTAGGCACAAAGAAACCCGAAGGAAATTATTATTTTTTGTCAAAATGCACAAAATACACAGAGAACAGGGATATTCAACAAGAAAATATATTTTGAAGAAACGTTTCAGCTATAGGTTGGAATAGGTTTTAGCAATAGAACACTGGAAGCGAACTCCACCCCAAGTTGCCTACAGCTTCATGTGCAACTTGTACATGGTTATCTCTATATGTGAAACACAGGTTTACATTCCACTTCCTCTACGTTACCTGTGGGATACCATTGCAGTCGGGCATTTTGTCTTGCTCTTTTTCCTCTGAGCATGTTTTCAAAACCAAGAGATTTGCACGTAAAATGTCTTCCATGTTCCTACTCTAATTGGCACACAATGCTTGCTGCCTATCATTCAGTGTTGGCCAGAGACATTTAGCCAGAAACTCTGTACTCTATACGAAAACTCAACAAGAAAAATAATTTTCTTTTTCTTCTGGTTTTGCCTATAAATAGTACTCACTAATAAAGTGTTAAAGTAGTACAATGACGGTTCACAAACATTGAGGCCTCGAGACTCCAACTCCAAGTAAGCCCACTGGGCTTTCTTCTTGCTTTGCTGACCCTTGATCCCAAATCAAAATTCTACATATCATAGTTTCCAAAATTCCCCTTTGAACTTTGAGGTAGTATGTTAATGCCAATCTAAGGAGATTAGTTGTGTGATAGTTTTCATTTTATGTACCAAAGCAATGCATGGTCTATTTGGGTGCTTTTAGTTCACCTGAGGTCTAATGTGAACCCAAAACACTGCAGACAAGTGTTCTGGGGCATCTCGCCTCCATAGACATGTATGGCTACCATAGCCAGGAATTGAACCTGTGACCTCACGCTCAGCAGCAGAACACTGCGTCCACTGAGACAGTGTGAGAGGTTGTTGGGATTAGTTAACTGATGCTGTGCCAGCAAAAGACAAAATGAAGCTTTGCTTCTGCGAGTCATTACCTATCACACGCTAAAACAAAGGTGCACAACTTAGCAGATCCAACTGAAAGGGTATTGATTGGCACGGTCATTTGTTTTGCTATAATTTAACAACATTGCTTTTGCTCTCTCTTAAGCTTTGCAGATTCCAAGAAGATACATTGGCTGTAAGTGCAGTCCTCTGCAGTCCTCGCGAACTGTTTGTCCCTTAACATGGTGAGAAGAAAGCACAGATTTTGTGACACAGCAGTGCTGCCTGTTTTTTCGATTGCTGCCACCAAAGGCTGTGCCCGCAGCAAGTAAAAGGCAGGACAGGTGAAATAATAAATGCTGCCATTATAATACTAGCCGAAAAAAAAAAAAAATACGGGGAACCAAAGGGATTTATTTTTTATTAGTTACAACACTAACAGTTCTCACTGGCTGAAGTAATTAAGCCTAATTCTCTAGTCCATCTATTTAGATTGAACATTTATAGTTGATGAGTATTAGTTTGCCTGTGTTAGTGCATGACAGAAAAAGATATGAACAATGACAAATAAGACAAACTTGTAGATCACCTTCGTTGTCTTTGCCCCATTTAGCATTGTTTGTGCTTATTTCTAAATTTTTATGGTGACACTCATCTGCACTCATTTTGTAATAATATGCACCCTCTTTGTTTTTGAAGTGACAAGTGGCAGGGTACCAGCATTTCTGCTCTTGCAAGCACACTTCGGTGCATTTTACAACATTCTTAGCTAACTTTTTATATAACTGAAGGGCTTAGCTGGAGCTGATTGTCCATGTCATTCTTTTGTTTCTCATGTGGCGCTCTTTGGCCATAGCTGGCCCTTGCGCCATTAAACCTCAAACATCATCATTGTATCTCATGAACTTGTCCGGGTAATTCCTTGGTCCTTGGTACTGCAGGCCTCCATCTCCAGCAGCCAGCCACAATGGCCTCCCGTCCTTGATCGGTCCATCCATGGACAGCGGGCAAGATGAAGAGCACCGACTGATCGCTCGATATGCAGCACGCCTTGCACAGAGACCTACGGGCTCGACTGACACAGCACGGCAGAGGGAGCTGTTAGCGCAGTTGGAGGCCAAGAACAGGTGGGTTCTCTTGTTCTAGAGAGCATTCTACCATCTTAATTAAGCTCTTCTCTGGCTCAGAATGGTTTATTGTATATGTAAACTTTGTTATATTTCATGCAATCTTCTGAAGTAAAATCTGTAAAGGCATCATGAACAATATCGGCCCACCAGCCCAACAAGGAAAAAAATGTCCACTCTTATCAGGTTTGCTGTGAGCCAAGTGTTTTTCCACAGAGCTATGCCAGCTACTTCACACACACTACATAAAACTGCATAGATAACATTGCTAGTAATTATGCATACCACTTAGTGCATTAAATGTTAAATGCATAAACTGGGAAAAACAATGTTGTTGGCACACCTTCCCTGCTCCTCATGTGACAATTTGCCAAGATAGATGCTACCTGTGTCTGCCTTGCGCCAACCATTTACTAGTGTGTGAACTCTTCCTGTATAGAACTTTCCGACGAGAAATGAGAGCTCTCTGGACAGTTGCAAACCTGCATGAGCACCTTCTCAATAGCACTGTACAAGTGGCAGCACATGTGCTTTGCACTCCTGCACAACAGTCCAGAGAGGAAGGAATTGTTGCTAAGTGGTGTGGATTATGTGGGAATGGTGTTGTTAAAGGGGTTGGGACACCAAATTTTGAGGCTATAAAAAGCATGTTGTAGGCTGCTTCCGTATGCAAGGACACCCAGAACGAGGTATTGGACGCTGCAAACATTTCAAAATAATTTTAATTCAGCTCCAAAAAGTCATTAAAAACTTCTTCTCATAGTCGAGACCCATCGCTAGCGCGGCAGTTACTACGTCACAGAGGACGAACGAAAATATTGACGTCATAGCATACTAGCACAAAAACGTGACGTATGATGAGTAGCGATGAAATGCCGATTACGGAGCCTGCTGAGCCGAGCGACCGAGCATAGCCTCCACTATGACCGAGCTACAGGCATGTAGAAATCCTTTCTTAATGCAAAGAAGGGGTAAGGCGTGCAGACACGAACACAAGAGGAGAGAAGTGGACAACACAAACGCCGCACGGCGGCCCGCGAACGGCAAACTGCGTGCGGCGAGTTGCCGTGTGGACGGGCCTTTACACGTTTGAGTGTAACACTAGCCGGCCAACTCCGAAAGGGACCAGATATGCGGCATTCGTGTTGTCCGCTTCTCTCCTCGCATAGTCGCATAGTTCGGCAGCTCGGAGCGGTCTCTCGTTCGCTTGGCCTTTCTCAATGTGAGGGCCCGTCCACGTTACCGGCACGGAAACTCGCCGCACGCCGTTTGCCGTTCGTGGGCCCCCGTGCGACGGCGATTTTGCTCGCGAACGGCGAGATTTCCTTGCCGTAGAGAGGACAGGCCCGGGACCCATTTGTTCGGCAGCCGTACAGCGAAGCGGCCAATCAGCGACCGAGGAGTGGTCACTCTGGCACCGACGGCAGCTTCACCGCCTCTGATCGTTCGGCACCGCCGATATCGTCGCTAGGCCTTTTCCGGTTCACTTCACAGCTAAAGTTTACGGCGCTTCGGAATGAATCACCGACTCTCGCAAGCCGCAATATTTTCTTACCGTTGTTGTTGCTCTTCGCAATAATAATAATCGCGACATGTACTTTGAATCGCCAGTTGTTGACCTCTGCTGGCAGAGCACGCGTATGCACGAGCAGACGCCGCAGCATAGTTTTACGTAACTATTTTTTGTGGCCCACGTGACCAAGCCATGTTGCGTTTCCTCCTCTGTGACGTCATAGCATCCCCCGGAGCCCAGAAACCGAAACCGCTCGGTATAATAATGCTATTATTAAATTATTTATCGGATATATATGAATCCCGCTGTGTCTATCGTGCTCCTTGAAGTATGACGCAACGTTTTAATCAACAAACACATGAACGAAAATTTTGATGTCTCCACCCCTTTAATAAAGCTGTCAGAGCAGGGTGAACACTTTGAGTGGAGATTGTATTATACAGTTAAATCTCGATATAACAAACTTGAATATAATGAAATTTTCAATATAACAAAGTATTTAATTTTTCATAACATCTTGTCCATAGAACACCATGTATTTAGAACCTCAATATAACGAAGTGTGTTTGTATAAGATTTCAACATAATGAAATTTCACTTCCGCAGCAAAGGAATGCCAAGACAATAAATGGAAACTTCCGCAGATTCAGATGGTCAAATGATTGAATTACAAGTGGCTGCTTACAAACGCACCTCTTAAATCGCACATGGCACGATGATTCGTGTTCCGTATTAAGTCAAAGTGCGATAAGATCCTATTGCGCCCCATGCACTTTGTGCTTTGGGTGCGAGTGAAAGTGTGCGAGCATGAGAAAGAAAGATAGTGGCTTCATGCACAAGTGCCACCTCCCCACGCGAGCAAAGGGAAAGAGGTGGAGGGGAGCGATAAAGTGCACATGAGGGGCAAGGCATGGAAGGAGGGAACTGACGTGCGTCGCGATTTATGGCTCACGTCTCAGTTGTGGCTGCGCATGGGCTGCGCAGCCACAACGCTTACGCAGCCGCTTACGCAGCCATGCAGCCTGCTTTAGAGGAAATCTGCCACATGTGGAAAGGATGGGCCTGCCGAGACAGCATGGCATCATGCAAGTTGTCTTCTGGCGCGTTTGGTGTTGAAGGTCGCATAATCTCGAGTTTCGGTGACCCATTGGAGCGAGAGGCAGACGAAGCATCCAACCTCCCTGCTGGCACTTTTTATGATAGCGTCGTCCCAGTGCGAGCGATGCTATTAGCCATTGGGGTGGAGTGGATGCGAAAGCGTGGCTCGCCTATGTGAAGATATCGTTGATGTGGCATGAAACCGTATCATTCACCACCGACTCTGAAATTCATCAAAATGAATTTTTTTCTCATTCAAACTTCCTTTTTTCTATTGCCCTATAATTTTGAAAGTTCTGCAGTCCCTTTCTGTGTTAGAAAAATCTATCAGTGACTGCAGTTATTTGCATAAAAGGTTGGATTTCAATCAATGAAATATCGATATAACAAAGCAAGTTGCCGATTTTACCTGCTTTGTTTTATCGAGGTTTAACTATATATATGTATCTACACACACACGCTCATTTTTTCTCTTTTACATGGGCGACATGAAATTGAGAAATGCGTGCAACTCCTGGTTTCATTCCGGTGCAGGGAAATGATGGGTCAGATAGTGCGGCTGCGGCAGCAACAGGAGCGAGAAGAGTCTATGCGTTCTGGCAGCCCCGCGCTGGTTGGGGAGCTACAAGCACTGCGCCAGCGAAAGGCTCACCTCGAGGCGCACCTGGCACAGCTGCAGGACAGCCGCAGGGACCTCATGCTCCAGCTGGAGGCCCTCATGAAGATGCTCAAGGTGCGTCTCATGTTGACCAAAGGACTGACATAGCTTCAGTTTTGCAGCAAGCAAACTGGGCTAGCCGATACGGTGACATCTATTTCCTCAGCAAAACCACAGAGACTCGCCCCTGAATTACTGCCCCATTTCATTTACTAGTATGTCCTACAAAATCATGAAACACGTCATCTAGTCGTACATAATAAGTTGCTTGGACTCATGCCATTTCTTCCATCCTTCACAACAATGGTTTTGTAAAGGCCTCTCCTGCGAAACCCAATTAGCATTCTTCCTTCAGAACTTACACAGTAATCTTGACCGTAACATGCAGGCCGATATCATCTTTCTAGACTTTACAAAAGCTTTCTTCCACTACTGCCTTCTTTTACTAAAACTTTCACAACTGAACCCACATCCTAACATTCTTCCAATGGATTGAACAGTTTCTAACTAATCGCTCTCTGTCAGTCTTTGTTTATGGTCACCTGTCTAACACCCTCCCAGTCACATCAGGCCTTCTGCAAGGATCTGTACTTGGTCCTCTTCTATTCTTAATACAGTAAAACCTCGTTAATTTGAAGTCATCAGGACCGCAAAAAATCTTCTAATTAAGCGGATTTTCGAATTAACCCTTTGATGGTCGATTTCTTTCGCCATATTGACCGCCCAGGGTCGATTTTTCTTTTATTGCAGATTCCAATTCTTCTCAGGGACTTATTTCGAAAAAAATTTACTGTAATTTTTCTAGGGTGACCGTAAAGTGAGAAAAAAATATTTTGAGTTGGTATATATGTACTCTTCATTCCTGAATAACAACAATAAAGAAGGAAATAAACATATCAGAATTAATAATTTGATACATTGTTATACACATAGTTGAAGGCTTTGAAAATGTGCACACGAGAATATTTTGCAAGACTCAAATGTTTCTGCTCTTACACAAATATCTAATATGTACATCTATAGCGTAATCGAATTGCGTAGGTGCACACAGTCAAGAAAACTGTGTGGTTGTGTGCCCGTCAAGAAAGCAAAACGTGTGACAAACTTCTGCTAATCTTCATCTTATCGCCAACCAGAGGCAATTAGTTTTCAGAAGTCTCCAAAAAAAAGAAGAAGCAACAGAAACACATGCACGGCGGCATCCTTACTATGCGCACCCCCGTGAGCACTAAACGAGTGCTCACGAGATTAACTAGTAACGAGATTGCCATCAGTTTTTCAAGCGCAAGAAGCCGAAACCGCCCACGGAACAAAACCCAAACCACCACCCGCTCGCGCGTACGCCAATGCGCGAGCGGTAGTATATAGACGCGCGGGAGCAAACTAGCTCTAATAAAAAACCATGCAACGAAAACCGAGAGGGAAATCGACCATTTTTGTACTTGTTCGCGGTGCCGTATATTTACGTCATTGACCCTTGTGGGTTTCTCATTCGTGCTCTTGGGACAAAGGAACGACAACACAGTAGTGCAAACAATCACAAGGACATTTATTGCACCTTTCATAGACTAATGACTGCTAGCCAAGTTGCTATCCACAAAACATGCCGATGGGCGCTTGCCAAATCTAGGAAGTCCGAATATGTTCGCACCATGCTGGATCCCAACGCCTGGTCGTTCGCGTGACGGTCACGTGAATGGTGGCGCGTTCGAAGGAAATCACGCGAGACGATCTCGCAGAAGCATGGATTGGTGCACGCGCGGAAGGTCCGCGCCACTTGCCGACCCGCAGCCGAAGAAAAAGCGCCTTCTCCTTTCAGTGCCCAAGTAACCCCGCCGTGAGGCGGCATTAGCAGCGCAACACTCGCGCCATCTCTCGTATTGCGCTTCAACAGATTACAGGAGACGGGAGCTATGCGAGAAAACAACGTATCAGGGGGCGCGTGAGAGTCACGCATCCCCACACCCTTAAAGTGTTAACTGAGCACACAAAAAGCAACCCAGGTAAAAAATTTTGGTGCAGGAATGCGCTACCTTTATTCGGCAATCTTTGGATTACTTAAAGTAATCAGAGATGCTGGTTTGTCGCGTCCGGTAGTTTGAGGCTCCAAGGGTCATGTTTTCTAGTTGGCCGACTACGTGCAGCATTTGAGAATTTCCACCGTGGCACTCAACAAAACTGCAGATAACGTTCAGCGATCCGATAACTTCCCCGAGAGTGGGTGCTCGGGAGGGCTCGTTAGCGTCAGCGTGATTGCTGTCATCGCACATGGTCGCATCAGTGGCAGCTTCACTCTCCAAATCTGAATAGCACATTTCTTGATAAATTTCAAAGTTCAGATACTCGGCGAAGCCGACTGCACCGGATTCACTATCCTCTGCGCAGAGCGCATTGATGCGGTTGCAATACTCGGCTCCTTCTTCATCAAGTGCTCATGAATAGTCAGCATCAGCATCAGCTGTGCTTTCCTTCGAGAAGTGAGCGTGTTGAAAACACCGCATGATCAAAGTGAGTTCCACTTGCTTCCATGCATACACAATAAGACATACGGCCCCAAGGAGGTCAATGGAGTACTCCTTGTCATTGTCATAGCAAAGGAGCATGCGCTTGAGCAGGTGGTGGCAGTAAATCTTCCTCATGTGGTGAATGATGCCTTGGTCCATTGGCTTCTAGATAGACGTGGTGTTTGGAGGAAGAAATATCATACTTTCAGGCTGATAGCTTTCAGGCGTGAGATGTCACCATGCGCCGGGCAATTATCAACAACGAAGAGTACATTCCTTCCTGTGGCCGCGAACTTGCGGTCAAGCTGCCAGAAGTAATCTTCAGATATTGTGCCTGTGACCCAGGCTTGTTGTGCCGGTAGATAAGCTCATCCCTTGGTGGCAGCCGTGCATTTTTAAAGCAGCGATGCCTCCCACTCTTTCCAACTACGAGTAGCGGCAGCTTGTGTTTACTGCACATGTTCGCGCCAAACAGAACGGTAATTCTTTCCTTGCCCTGCTTTCGACCTTTGACCACGGTGTCCTTTGCTGCGAACGTTTTTGTGGGCAGCATCTTGTAAAAAAGGGCTGCCTCGTCAAGGTACTACACATTGTCTGCACCGTACTCGCTAAGCAATGGAGCCAACATGTGTTTCTTCCAGTCATCGACGACTCTCTCGTTTACACTGCCGCTCTCGCCACACACAGCTATGAAGGTCAAATTATTGCGCTCTTTAAAACGGCTGAACCATCCATTGCTACACTTGAACTCTTCATGCCCAAGTTGTAGAACCAAGTCGTTGGCCTTCGTTCACATTCATGTTCTCTCACCTGTCTAAAAGAACATGAATGTTCTCTCGGTAAAGAAAACTATTCGCACTAGCCGAACCACTGTAATCTATGTCATTGTGATCCGGTATTTTTTGACACTGACATTTTGTGTTCAGATAAAAACTAACGTGTGAAATAACAGGAGCGTTTCATATAAAAAAATGTGCTGAAAAATGCATAAGCCAACCATCGGTTGCAATCACTGAATGTGAATTTGCTTTTTTAAATACTGGTTGAACCTTGTTAATCTGATTTTAATCTGTTTCTGTTTTACTGACGACTCTTGTTGCACATGCCCAGCGCTGATAGCTGGGGTATTTATATTCAGTATCTCTCTGAAAATGAAACAGTTGTGAGTAAGCGCTCATGTGGCCCCCTTCACTGTGTCCTTGTCCTTTGTGCGCGCTAAATATTTCACTATGAGTATCCAATAAATAAATAAACTTAAGAATGCTGCACACAGAGTGTAGTCGGTGCAGGATATTGCTGCTCTCTGAAGCCACAGAAAACTGTGCTCACTTCTCACTTTTGCTTGCCCATGCCTGCAACAGTCAAGTCTGTATCAAGGCCTGTAAGCTAACTTGCACAGTTTGACTGCCACAATGTGTAGGAGGTAAAGATGGTGCCATGAGCTGGAGTTTTTGCGTGCAGAACCATCAGCGGAGTCCCCGGTCAACGCCTGGCAGCTCTCCTCGGTCCACTGCATCACCACCGGAGCGTCCAGCTATTGTGGCCGCACACTTGCAGACCCCGGACAGTCTGGTGGGGTTGGGTGCAGATGTGCAGATGGCCTTTGGCCGGACACCTGAGGGCCGGCAACTGCGTGATCACTTGCTCGTGGCTGCCGATTCGGTCACCCATGCCATGTCGTCCCTTGTGCGCGAGCTACATTCAGGTAATTGCTCCTCCTACCATTTCTTTACTAGGCACACCATGTCTGTTCAGATATAACATCGTCAGAATTTAGAAGACAAGGTCTTCTTTGATGACTTGATACGAGTTTGGTGTATTGGGTGCTGGCTATCTATGTTTGTAATATTTTAACAAAAGACGAAATTGTCTTACTTTGTAATGTAATATAAAGTTGCAAAAGGTATCAAAATGTAGGTCTCAACAAAACAGTAAGCGAGAATTAGTTGCAGAGTAGGTATAATTAACAGTACAGGTGCAATTAATGTCAATATAGTAAAAAATTTAACCACATTGCACCACAGACTGGAGTGCCAGAGTTGCGAAGTGCACCTTCCGAGTTGGAATGATTCCAGAATCATTACAAATTTTCAAACACCAGAAATAGAATGGGAATGGAATGGCAGCTCAAGATTCTGGAATCTGGAGTTCTGGAGCACTAAATGTTGATTTTATAAGCAGCTACAAAACCACTGAATATGTCAATTCGACTGAACTGAACTTGGTCAGTTTATTACATTTCTCAATTTCCGATATCTACATATAATAGGCGACTACCTATGCAGCAGTAATTATAAACAACACATTCTCCACTTCTGATGACCTGGAAACCTTTCTTTGTTATAAGGTTGAAGTGCATTAGAAGACAGCACCTTTTAGTTCAAGTTAATTCTTTATTTAGTTCAGGAATTCAGTTATTTCAACTCCTTAGTCATGTAGTTAGAAAAAAACTTGCCAAAAATTCTTAGATTTAGCAAGAGCATGCTTGACCTACGACAAAAAGATGCAGGCCAAAAAATGGCCATGTTGCAAGTGGCTGCACCCTGCAAGAGTCTATTTTGATTCCAAAAGCACACCGTGGCTTTATTTTCGCTTGCTGTCGAGTATCCAGGAGGCATGCGACAACAGGCAGTCAGGGAGGTGTGTTAGAAAAAAATGTTTTTTAATATGCCAGTAAGTGTCAAGAAAAGAAAGAAAAAGAAACACAGCAGCAGTCTCGAAAGCCACCATCTTAATTTTGTTTTCCTGCTTTTTCCTCAAATAATTTCACTCACCTACTACGGGGGACATGGTTTAAGCTGCTTTTCTCAAATTATTGATAATAATGTTACAGGTAACATGTCCTGAAGAGATAAGTGTGTTTGTGTTTGTGTAAACAAATAGTATGTCAAATTATTTATTACGCTCTTAAGACTTCAAAATACCATATTTACTTGCATATTGATCGCACTCGCGTAATGATCGCACCCCTGAATTTTGTCGTCAAAATTTGCTTTTTTAAATTTCCTGTGTAATGATCGCACCCCGAACTTGCCACAGCGATATGTCGTGTGCCAAGTCTAGCTAATAATGATCGCACGTACCGTCTGTCGAATGCTACACAAACAACTCTTCAAGACAAACCAAGCGGTCTGCACGCACCAAACATTCTTAAGCAGATGCCCCATTTCATTCCTTTCATCACTTTCCGCACTTCCATGACAAAAAAAAAAAGCTACGACCAAACTTGCGTTTATTATGTGTAGGCTTTATAATGGTTGTGGTCAACTACAACAAGAAAGGTGCCTTTTGATTCTTCTCATCTGCACTCGTGAGCACGCAACAAATCTTGTGCAGCAACGATAGCAGCCACGTTTACACTGATACGTTAGAAGTGTAGCCTATTTATACGCCAACGCTTGTAACACAGCTAAGATATTCGCCCATCCTTAGCGGAAACGTGCCATATTAGGATAGTTGTGAAGATAAATGCCGCAGTTTCCGCAGCATGCCCGCCATGTGTTCCTATGTCACTGGCAGCTAAGCGCGCCCATCTGTTTCTGTCCCCTCAAAGTGGACATGGCTACGTCATTGCTGCGAACTTGCCGATATTAACAATATTATTTATTACTGATATGGAAGAAACTGTTTCAATGCACGTAATGCACGCACGAGAAGAAAAAAAAAAACACGTTCGGCGCATTCGGCTTGCTCCACCGGCTACCATTTTTGTTTTGGTGTCCCGCACTACATACAGCGGCAGCCACCTATTTGTTGACCTGTTGTGATCCCGCAGCAAATGCGGGATGACAAAAAAATTTTTTGTGGGAAATTTAACCCACGAAATGATTGCACCTCTAAATTTGCATCAATTTTTTTTACAATAAAGTGCGATCATTATGCGAGTAAATACAGTAGATGTTTTTTTTTTGTTTTTGGCACTAGGCAGGCAAACGCAAGTAGTAAACAGTGTAGTCAAGAGTTCGACAGAATACCGTCTGGTCAGGTGAAAGCATTGTTAGAAAATGAAGCAGGTCACTAACGAAGGTCAAAATAATATGACGTTTGGGATCTGTACGGATCCCTTGTTCACAGTCTTGTTCACAATCTGTCATCCCTTGTTCATAATCTTGTGAACAAGGGATCCGTACGGATCCCAAAATGTCATTCCATTTTGACCTTAGACAGTGACCTGCATTTTCTACCAAGTAATAAACAATTATAGAAAAAAAAGCACTTCATTTACTAGAATTTGAGGAATGGAATGGACAAGCTCAGCCACTCCAGGAGTGGGAATAGTTAAAACTCCGCCATTCCAAGCAGTTAAAAGAAGTGGAATTACGGGAATCTCCACTTTCCAGAATGGAGGGCTCTACTCTGCAACTCTGGACTGTGCTATCTTTGGGATTGACAAGCCTGGCCTCTTGGTTGCCGTGTCAACCAAAGTTGACGCAAAAGAAAAACAAGTAGGCATACACGCACAAAGGAAAAGAAGAAAGAAAGAAATAGAAGATTTGACACCAATGAAAGAAATAAAGGGTCCAGAAAAAATGTAAGGTCTGACAGTGGAACAAGGAAAATACTCGTGGACACCTAAGCACTTATGAGTTATGAATGCGAAAGCATTAATGTCCAATTTAACACCGCTGAGTGGTCCTACGAGTTATGAACTCTTCGCAGGCAAGCGAGTACGTTGAGATGCTTGCTGTGTTGGTAATTTGGCCTTGCCAAGGCGCAGTTAGAATGCTGGCAAGAGCTTGTACGGACAAGGAATGCGCAGATAGCACACGCTTCTGAGAGCGAGCGTGACATGACGCTGTGAGGATGCCCTCTCCCCTCATGCAATACTGCAGCAGCAGGTTTTCCTTTTGCCCGCTCTGCTCCATCGAGGCCTGAGCCAGCAAGCGTGAGCCAGAGTTAGAGCATGCGAGGCATGCTCGTGACGTGGCATTGCAGCCAATGAAAAATTATGCAACTTTGCATCATCTTTAATGCCCCAATCTCAGTAGATATAAATGCATATACTACTATGCACATTGACGTTTTATTTTGCGTTGACTTTGGTTTACCCAGCAATTTTTTGTACTGAGAAAGAAAAGTAAACTGCAACATGCAGCTCAATATTATGTGCAATAAGACTTGTAGCATTTTTAGCAATATCTAGCTCTGAGCATTTGCCATAAACCATAGCCAAGCGTTTAACGAAGTGAAAATTAATTGCATGCAAAAGGGTCTAAATGTGTGCCTGTAAGCTAGTTTTTCGTTACGGCCATAGTTTCTGCTTGGCATCTTCTTACTGCTCATGCGTAATGCGACCTTTACTCCATTCCATATACTTCGCTGACAATGCTACGGAAACTATGCAAGTGGTGTGCTCAAAAAACGTATCACTCCCCATGTTATTTCGATCTGCAGCTGAATGGATTCTTGCTATATTAGTACAGTAGACATCTATTAATTCGATGCTGGTTAATTTGATCCCAACCGAAGGTCTCGGCCAGCGCCCATACACTTATATGAGTCCAAGCTTCCGTTATTTTTATTTCAAAATTGGCCTTTTCCGTGCAGCTTTAACTTGAAAGGTCAGCTTTCCACGATAAAGCTGGCTTATGTGGAAGCATGCACAATATATTGCAGTGAGGCATACCAAGAATGGAAAGGGGCCACTGTCACGGTACACAGTGTGCGCTTCTTTATTATACAGGGGCTCACACGCCATCTCCAGTCACAGTGTGAGCACGTAGACACCTAATAAACATACTGGCAGCCGTTCAGAGCAGTTTCTGACATTGCTGTGGCAATTTGAGCCCCCAATTCGCCCACCATGCGTGTCTTGTATATGAGACCCATTAACGGTGCCCAGTACACTTTCCTTCATTGTATGCACACACAGGCCGTGCACCGAGAAGTGAAGAAACATGATCTGTGCTTTGGGAAAGCTAGCGAGAAGGCAGGTGGTAAAATTAAAAAATGCAGAAGGTTAAAGAGATGTTTAAAGCCAACAAAAGGGCGGGGGTCTACCTAAAACTATGAAGGCCTGTCAGTTAACTTATCGGGCATCTAGGTGCTCGTACCGTGCCCAGAGACGGCGCATGTACATGTGTGAATCAAGGAACACGTGCCATGTCTGATAACAGTGGTACCTTTCCATGGACGACCGCACGCCAAGTTTCATGCTAGACGCCAGCGCTCGTTTCTCCCCTGGCGGAACGATTTCATCTCCAACGGGTGTAGGTTTCCACCGCCGAGCGGTCGCACTCGCGTTCAGTTCGCGCTGCGCGCGAGACGTCTCTTGTTTGCGACGGAGCCTTTTCGGATGGCCGGAAATTATTATTGTGTTAACTGTCACGACAGCAATGTAAACATGAAAGGGTTGATGCCACCAGTGAAATTCTGCCGATTCACAAGAAAATGGTATGAAAAAAGCAGACGACAGACATGGATTACTGCGGTGCGCCGAGCGAAGTAAACAACTGGCAAACGAAGCAAGCTCGTTCATTGATCACTCCTGAGTGTAGGGCGGTTTCTATATGTAACCCACATGAATTTAATAATTACTCGGTACGTAATCGTTTTATTCATATAACCACTAAGTTCGACGAGCGCTTATTGTGAGAAACTGCAAAAATGACTTTAGCTCGTTTGTGCCGTATTTATGTGCCGCATCGTGTGCTGACGATTTTTCCGGCGGCACATACGATGTCGTTTCCAATTACCTGCTCAGCGTCACTTGCCTAATTAAGCAGACGCTGCCCTTTCGCCGCATTGCAGCCATAAAGATAATCGTCAAGCGTATCGATCTTCTTAAAGGCAAATAGAAGCGTGTACAGTCTGTCTCACACTTAGGGGAAAACTCGGAACGTATTGCATCGCGATGCGGCAAGCAATGGAGTCGTGCGGGGGCAGCAGCTCGAGCAGGCGCAGACGCTGTAGGGGCGGAGTCGTGACCTGCGTCGTCTGCTACGGCGGCGCGCGCTGGCCGCAATGTTGGGAAGCGTGCTACTGTCAGGGGCAGTGCACCGACTTTATTGGTACTGCGGGAACTGAGCTGATATTCTTTACTAAACGTTGTGCGTTGCCAAACTCGGAGCTTTCATTGGCGATAATGGAGTTCCACAAACTTCTTTTGACAGCATGCTTCGTTTGTTCTTTCGAACGGCCGGGGTACTGAGTGCGTGCACGTATATTTCTTCACTGTGTGTGCTACCGTAATAAGCAGCGACAAGACACACCAAGATGTGCGCGCAACGTGCTCAGTCTTTGTTTGACTCGAAAGGAAAACGAAGCACTCAACAATAACTATGGGGGTCGAACACGATGAAACAAACGGACACGATTAAAGGAATGATTTAGATTAAGACAATGAGCTGGAAGTGATTTTTCTCGACAATCATTCACTACACCAGACAGACCCTGCCCGCCGGCGGGGAATTGGACATGTCACACTCGGAACTTCAGTTAGTATCTGGTTATGTCCCCAGCGGCAGCGATGACAGCGCTCATCTTGGAAGGCAGTGAAGTGTAGAATGACTTGATCAGGGATGTGTTCATTCGCAGCACGTCTCAGTCGCTGACAATGGTGGATCGAAGCCTATCCTCGGGCGACTGATAGAGGGGATGGTGCGCCAGCGATACTTTCAACGAGCCCCAGACATATTAAATGATGTTGGCGCCCGGGGATTGAGGCGGCCACTCCAAGAGATTGACTGCGCACTCTTCCAGCATTTCTTGCACAACACGAGCAGTGTGGATCGGCGACCTATCGCGTTAGAATATATAGTCGCCTTCCAGAAATGGGCTGTCAAGAATGTATGGAATCAGTACGTTGTATATGACTGCCCTGCAGTGATGAACTTACTTTTGAGGCGTATCAGTGGGCGTCGCACAACGCTTAGTAAAGAATACCGGATCATTTCACGCAGTAACGATGAGATCGGTGCCCTGCAACTGGCAGTAGAACGTTTCCCGACAATGCGGCCAGCGCGCGCCGCCGTAGCAGACGACGCCGTTCAAGATCACGCCCCTCGAGCACCTGCGCGAGCTGCTGCCGCCACCTGCCTCAAGCTCTCGCCGCATCGCGATGCAATGCGCTCCGAGTTTTCCCCTAAATGTGAAACACTGTACATCGCCCTTCGAATGAAATGTCCACGCGCACACACGTAGGCACACACCGCGCGCGGCACGAAACGTGCCCAAACACGCGCAGTGCAGGAGGCAATCAAGGCGGTGCGAACGAGAAATGGGAGAGGGGTACCACCCGATAATAGAATTTCGCTTCGCATGCGGCGCTCTCAACGCCGGCGCAGCAGCGCCGCTCTCGGTGGCGTTCTTGCCCATGCTTGGTATGTTTCACTGCATAACGCGGCTGTAATGCGGCGAAGCTACCTTTAAAGGCAATACTGCCGGCATGTTTGGGCGTTTGTTCTGCATTTTGTTTAATGCGACCCGTCGCATGATTCGGCCAGTTTCGCCAGTCCCGTCAGAATCGAATTAACGGAAGTCGGCTGTGCTATAATGTATAAAGTTATTGCTACACCAAATAGCACACAGTTCGAATGTCATGATCTTACAGTATGTGATATACTAAGGTTTGGGTTAATGCAAGCAGTGTGTGTGTGTGGGGGGGGGGGGAATCTTTCGAAGCTGTGTAATCATTGCAGTTGTACAGCCATGTTACTTTCCTTGTTCTGTGGCTAATAGGTTCACATCAGCAATGCCTGGCACTCGTTTCATATATTGTGACAGTACATATGAAGTTGACGATGAAGCAAGGTATACGAGCAGATTGAACTTTGGCCTGTGAATGACAAGGAAGAACTCGTACTACATTTGTGCCAATATGGTAAATACAGTAATGCAAATGTATAAAAGACAATTCTTTAAATGAAAGAGTGCATATTGAACACACACATGCAGCCATTCTTGTACATAGTAGTGAGCAATGCAATAATGGCAGGCACCTCAGCGCTATAAAAATTAACCGACGATTACGATACTCCCTAATGCGAAATTTGAGCGCAGCTGTATAAGTGTTTTCATTTTGTGATATATTGACTGGCGCAGACCATCTGTCTCATGCAGCATGTTGCAAACGGAGCAAAGTGTGGCATGACCGCCTCACTAATCAGGAGATCGTGAGAGGATTCACAGCAGCTGCCACAGACAACCTCCGCTCATGCAGCATGTTGTTTCCATACAGACGACGTGCACTCATCTGGTGCCATCTCGTAGCCGTTGTCGCCGCAAAGCCCCTCGTGCGCGGCACTACACGTTTCTCCTCATGCTTTCGCAATACCCTCCTCGTGCACTTTCTTCACTCTTGTCGCTTTTTTAATCCCCCACTGTGCTCCGCATTTGCTCTCATTTTTTGCTGCACTGTTTCGCTCGGTTATGTGGTAGTATGCCGATGCTTGCCGCAGGAATGGGTGCCTAGGAGCTGCGATCTAAAAAAAGAACTCGTTGAAATCAAGAAAGGTGGCATTCTCTAAACCGTTTTGTAGCAAGGACATCTCGGCGTAACAGTTGGCTAAACTATAGTACAAGCAGGGAAGGGAAGTTACCAACACACAGAATTTTCATAGTTTTGCAACAGTTTTGCAGCCCATAACTTGCTGTATGATTGATGGATGTCAAAAAATGTTAGTTGTAAAACTGAAGCATCATGCTTGTTGATATGCCGCACGGAACTTTTAAAAGCATCATGGGAAGCGACTGATCCAAGATTTTAACCTGTCTATACCTCCCTATGCTGAACAAAAAAAACTTCATTAATTGGTTTCATTCCTTCCAAAATGTGCCCAACTGTGCAATGCAGCAAGTTCCCACATTGCTCTCCTTTAGCAAGCTTAGGCAGTGCAACACAAGGTGCAAATCTTGGAACATTTTTATAGGCTTCTTTAACTCCGACACAACTCCCCAGAGCAGAATGTTAGCTTTGCTTCTTAACCTTCACCTTTGTGAAGCTTGGTTAAGATGTTGCCATGTGAGCATTGTTTTACATTGTTTCACTACACTGTGACAATATGCTGCTCCTATGCAAGCAAATGTGGCAATGAATGTTGTTCCATAGGTGTGGGTTCTGAAGACGAGGCCTCCCAGCCTGGACCTGATGGTGATGGAAACCAACACAATGGTTGCCCAGATGCAAGCCCACAGGTAAATAAGTACTTTGAACCATGTGTATGCGATGGTAGACCTTTCAGTCCAGCATAGCAACAGTCACACTTACAGGCCTAGGCCTGAAATTGAAAAGAACTGACAGGTCATACTTCCCTACGCACATGCAGGTAGTGTGTGTGTTTATGATGCCCGAAAGAAATTGGGGCAGTGAAGGTAGTAAGACTTGTCAGTGGCTACAGGCACATTAAACTGGCATGCTGAAACAGTGTACAGTTGTGAGCAAAAGTTTGGAGACCATGACATCAGCAAAAAATTAAAATATATTAAAGCGCAGCTCCATGGCGTGCACGCTTGATTTCAGCCAGAATTCCCAGTCTGCAAAAAATAATAATAATAATAAAATAAAAGAATAAATACAATAATAATAATAATAAAATCGCAGCACCTTTGGTCCCCAAACTTCTGCTGGCGACTGCACATCATGTGTAGCCACACACAGCCTGGCACAAGATAATGCCAAGTTTATCTGCTAAGTGGGTTGTGATATTCTTTTTTTTTAACTTACCAGCTCCTTGAAACACCCGACTATCATCCTTATAAAGAATAAAGGGGAAATTAGACCTTTACCAACCTTATATTTTATGTGTACATTGATGTATAAGGGCAGCAACCTCTAAAGTAGCCACCAGGTCATGCTGCTAGTTCTACTAACTGACAGTATGCAAAAATGTGATTTGGCCATTATTTTCCTGTTGTTTTAACAAAAGTGAGTTTTAATTCAGAAGAGCTCAATTAAAGCTTGCGTGTGAACATCCATTTTGTTGTGGCATGAACACCAGGCTTTCCTAATTGGAATGCTCTTCACTGTGTGCACTGTGTGATACCCACAAAAATCGAAATAGGACGTTGCTTTGAAAGATCTGTATTATCAACATAGAATAGATGGTAACAACTGCTTTTATAAACTTAATGCTGTAATGTCAACCATCATTTAAGAAGTTTGAGACTAGATTATTTGCTGTGACACTATAATACCATTTGGCTTGTGTAAGGGCCACCCCCCCCCCCCCCCCCCCAAAGGAAAAAAAAAAAAAAAAAACGGACGGGGAAGCAATTGCGTTCGGTGCTGTGATGCTACGGGCACGCATCTGTGAATTTTTGCACGCTGTGCACTTCCATGTGCCACTACTAGATGGCAAGAGCCATCTAGCAGCGGCCTTTACACGGGACCGAACCAAAAGTTTGGTCCTGTGCAAGGGCTGCACCTTGGTTAAAATTGTGACAAAAAAGTATCACACTTACACAAGTCTATATGGTACAAGTTGTGTGGCTTGTTCGCTCTTTATTGAAGGACTAGACCATAAGGCTTGCTTATCATTTTGCTGCATTTATTGAATTTTCATAGCCGTACCCATTTGAAAATTATCTACAGTAAGCTTAATACAGCAATATCGTCAGCACACCCTGCAGCTTTCAGTATGTCGATTAATGACCTTGGCCCTCTGAGCCAAGGTCGTTCTGCTTGGTGCTTATGTTGCAACACAGTTTAGGCACCATCTGGTCATTGCAAGACAGTTGCCATGCCTGCAGGAGCTGTCGCCCAGCTGCCTCCAGCCAGGAACCACCGATGATGACAGCTACGTCCGCACTGAAGATGAGGAGGAGGCGGCCAACACCGACTGGGAGGAGACTGTGCACCGATGGGTCAACCGCTAGTTAGCCAAAAAAAAATAAACAGCTAGCTGCTTGGCTGTCCACTGATTCGTCGTCTCTGTGCTTGTTGCTTTAGGTACTCCTGCTTGATGGTCTCGCGTTCCTCGGGAGGCGGCATTGCAGGATGTATGTTTTTCTTTCTTCTGTCCTTGGAAATGGCCAGCTGAAAACACCCACAATCTGCTGGTGTTTCTTTATACACGATGAAAAATAAAAATAGAGCACTTTCACTTCACTTTGATGTGCTAGCCAGTCACTGATGGGTGTCATTTCTAATTATATATATCCATAGGGCTTCACAATCTGTTTTAACAGCTCTTCTTTTGTATGATGCATGTGCAAAAGAGCCACTATAAATTCGTTTGTCTCCTAGCTAGATCGTCTGTCATCGTGGCAGCCATGCTGGAAAATCGCAAGTATGACAAAAATATTTAACTTGGATCATTTCATTCCTAGCTTAACTCCAACGGCACAACGTTGCAACCTGTCTATTGGCAACAGCTGGCTGTCCGCAAAGATCTAATGTGCTCTATATCAGCCACGGAGATGTTAAAAAAAAAAAAAAAAAGTTGCATGCAAGAGATGCGAGCACTGCAGGCATCTTTTTATGTTAAATGTCCACTCTGCCATTAATAAAAAGTAGCACCCTGCATTTTCAATGTGCTGCATAAAGATTATGAGTGACCAGGCCAGCGATGTAAAATCGGGTTTTTCAATAAGTGCTAGTCGTGCATTTGTGACGAATTTTCAACCAAGACAAGGAAACGACTGCTCTGACGCAGAGCTATTTTGTATCTCAGTTCAGCATGAGCGTTCTGCGTATGCGGCCCGCGATAAGGAAGACAAAGCCTACCCAAAAGCCTTTGCAGGTTTTGAAGTTATCGAAGTGGTGCTGACATTTGTCATAGTCGTAACCGTTGTCCTCTAGGCACTTCATACTCAATTTCTGTTCCTGCAATTGCAAAGGCAACGCAAATCAAAATGCGATAACGGAATCGGCTGGACATCCATCTGTTAAGACATCTGTTTAACAACCCGGCAGTTTTTCAGGTTGCTTACCTTATAACACGGATTCTTATTCCTCTGTTCGGTTGCATTCTCCAAGGACTGCGTCCTCATCGACGTTTGGCTCATCACCCCGCGCTGCACGGGTGACACCACATAAAAATTACCGTAACTTATGCTTGGCAGGACCAGCTTTGTGCTCAAGGCGAAGGGCACCAGACCCGATTTCTCCCAACTTAGCCACACACTACACCTGACCTAGAGTTTCGTAGAACTTCGGGAAACTACGACCCGGCACATATCACGACAGCGCCATTTCTGTCAGCGCGGCGCCTGTGGCGACCCCTTCAAACAAAATTTTGTTTTAATTCGTGCGTCTTCTGCAGCGATAATAAAATAAACTGCGAAAACAATTTTGAGGCACGAAAAATATCCGTAGCAGCGAGCTAAACAGCGTGAATAAAATGTTACGAGCACTGTAGCTGCAGCGTGCACTGCGCTCTGCTGCTCACCCAACGTTTTCAAGGGCAGCGGCTCCACGTTTGGTGCGTACAATTAAACTTCATTAGCTTGTCACTAACATCAGTGTGAATGTACGAGCTTTCGACGACGAGCGTAGTGTAACCACTATCCGTCAGCAGTCGTTATGAACGCTGTGCGATGCAATTGTTTTTCCACAGTAGCAGAAGTTAGGGCTACACCGCAGCCTGCATGCGCATGACGGTAATGATTTCTGACGGAGCATGGCTGCCTGATTGGTATCGTATTTGAACAACGCCGAGAAAAAACTCCAATTCCTTGATTCTCGTGTAGTCCGTCATACCGTGATGCTCGCGTGTCCCGCGGGCGATTCGCACGTGTCTGCGCCTGCAGAACCCACGCTTGCGGCTGCTGCAGGCCGTTTCGCGCTCACGGCGTGTGCCAATCGCAGTCCACTTCATAATACAAATGGTGTTTAGGAATCGCTCCAGCTCATCAGTACTGGCTATCCACAAGGGCGAACGTACGGAAATAACTTGTAGGGGCGAGGTGTTTAACCCGTTGAACACCGATCCGCGTGGGTTCACAACTGACAATCTGCACATTATCTGCTCCGACAAAGCGACAATAAGCACTTTCGGCAGGTTTTGGGCTTAAGGCGCTCCGCACTTGCGCTCGCGATTATGCCGGCAAACCCGCGCACATGTCGGAATGCAGATTTAGGGCATGGCCTACTTAACACTTTGGACACCAAATCTTTGTGCTTGGCTTCGGCTCGCCGGAAGTCGCTACTTTCACCGGATGTAACCAATGTAGCGAGCACTGACGGGATCACGGGTAGCGCGCATGCGCAGTGCGCGGCGTCAAATTAAATGTAATGGTCGACGGCATAGTTTCTCGCTACATTACCTAGAGGGAAATCTGGCGCTGCTGCGCTGTGGTATGCATGGAAAGCCGGTATGTTGTGACTTCGGATTGGCATCGTTCTCGGGGAGACAGGACGCCTTGAAGACACGCTTGGCAAGCACCGTTCCGTCTGTCGCAATGATTCATTTTCTACTAAAACAGCACATGAAAAGCTGTTTGGTTTTATTATTATGCAAAAACATGTTTTGTTTAACTATGAGAACTTGTTATTGCGTGTAAAACGTATCAGCGGGTCGCTAAAGTTGGAAGACAGACGACGAAGTTCGCGCTCGCTTTGAAACAGTTTGTCGTCTGTTCTTGCTTTTCTTCGCTTGGTCATGCATTGTAGGTGAATAAAGATGTATTATGCGTGAATGGAAACATTTTATGAAGATTTTACTTTGAGAACGCGTTATTTGTGTAGCCATATCCACGTTTTAGACGAAGCCTCGTACAACACCAGCCAACACGAGCCTCGCAGACACATATGCCGTCATTCCCATGACGGCACGAAACTCTCATAGACGGTGGCGCCAGATTTCCCTCTAGGTGTTATGGTGAGAAACTCTGGTCGACGGCACTCGTTTTCCGACGTTTTCAGAGTTTCTTGCTGTGTTCTTAGTGTGCAACTTAGCATCTGCGCATGCTGTGTGGTCTTCAGCCAGCGGATTGTCGCTGACAAGCAGCTCTCCTTTCGTAACTTTTTCCTGACGTGCTGTGGATTCGCCGCATGCAGCCCCCCCACTCCCACCGCACTCGAGGAAAGCCGCGCAAATTTTGAACGAATACCGCTGTAACAACGAGTCGCTCTCTATATTTATACGTTTCATCTTTCCCGCAATGAGTTACTAGTTTGCAATTTGGCGCGGAAGGCGGAAGTTTTCGCCTTGGATTAAAACTGACTAGAATTGACAGGTCAGCGGAATGGAATCCGTGACAAGGATTACACTCCACCTGTAACGCTGTCCGTGCCAAATACAGGACGCCGCATTGCTCCCTGGGGTTTTGAGGCCGATAATTACATACGAAACGCCCCTGCATCATATCGTACTCCATGTGTAGCCCTTTAAAGCCTTCAGAAACATTTTAATACTCTACAAGTTGATCGAAAACATGCGCAGGACGGCTTGTCTAAATTGCCTGAAATACGTAAAGGCCCGTTTTCGAGCCATTGACCTTCACAATGAGAGCCGAGATGACAGGTCGTACAAATTGTAATCGCATCTTGAAATTAGCCAATAAGATCTGTGAGAATTATGCTCTTTCTGTGGTGCGCATACTTAATCGACGCGAGAATAGAAGTACGCTCCTGTAGTCGTTGTCCTTTATGTCGTATATAAGTTTAGACACCATAATTCTGCAGATAAGCAGCCGCTTTGAGTTTCAAGTTATGCAGGAGGGCCGATAAAGACGTTTTTGGAAGAACGTAAAGATAGCTTCACATGCGTTGTCGGACAGCTCAAAGCCTTCTGTCATCCAGCAGGAGGCTTCCCCGCCGACGATGGCATGAGGCACGAGAGCTGGCCGGCGGGCGGTGGCCGCCAGTACCGCTGCCCGACGGCGGGCTGCGGCCGCCTCTTCAGCTCCAAGTTCAAGCTGCTGCGGCACGCGCTGATCCACGGCGGCGAGCGGCCCTTCCAGTGCCCGTCGTGCGAGCGCCGCTTCCACCGCAAGGACCACCTCAAGACGCACCAGCAGGTGCACGACCCCAACAAGGCGCTGCACACGTGCGCGCTGTGCGGCAAGAAGTACAGCTCGGCGCTCTCATTCCGCAAGCACTCGGCACTGCACGCGGCCGAGGCCGGCGACCCCGTCTGCCGGCTGTGTGGCGCGGCGTTCGCGCGCCGCGAGGACGTCCTGCTGCACCTCAAGGTGCACTCGGGCGCCTCGTCGCGGCTCGTCAAGCCACCCACCGAGCGCCGCTTCAAGTGCGACCGCTGCGAGCGCTCTTTCTTCACGCGCAAGGACGTCAAGCGTCACCTGGTGGTGCATACAGGCCAGCGCAACTTCCAGTGCCAGTTCTGCCCGCAGAAGTTTGGCCGCAAGGACCACCTGGTCCGCCACACCAAGAAGACGCACCACGGCCAGGTGGCTGCTGCCCCCTGGACGACAACCTTCGTGCCTTCTTCGGCTAGCGTCGTCTCGGCGGCCACTCTGACCGAGGAGCAGCCGCCGTCGCATCACCATCGCCCACCTCTGCCACAAACCAATTCGACCCTCTTGCTGACGGCAGGTTACTGTGGCGGGCCTAGCGTTATTGCAGCCCCGCCACCCCCACTGCCGCACTTCAGCCAGGCCTTCCAGTAGAGCCTTTCCTCAGGTGTCTGCTCTGAAAAGCTTTGACAACAGCTGCCTGGTGCTATTCTTTTTGCCAGTGATAAGCCAGGCATCCCAGTAGACAAGCAACCCCCTCCCCTTTTTTTTCTTTTCATTTATGTTGTTGCACTGAAATCCTCCACTAGCCTTGCTTCCAGTATGGGCTGGTCACTTTGGCTGCAAAACAAAACCTTGCTGCATCAGAGCAGCGGTACTCAGTAGCATCATCAAACACATGCCCAGATGGCAGGCCATGACGCATGTTTAGACATTTTCTTGCCATTCACAGTAGTAAAAATGAATGGCAACTGCATTTCAGTGGGTTCCAGAAGCTAGTTCAGCACCCAATTTTTTCTGTGTCTTGCTACATCTGGTAAATTCATTGGCATGTAGAGTAATTTCTAAATATGACCCAATAGTGACATTGGGTCCAATAGCAAGAGAGTTGCATCTTGTCTTGCCAATGTTAAGACTGGGCTCAAATTGTTTCAGGCCGTGAGCTCTGGTTATAAGTGCCTTAAATCTCCTCACTTTATGGCATCCAGTCCCTCAGCAATGCTGATTAAAGTCACAACTGTACTATGCCAGTGTTTGTTCTGAAAAATGTGTCCTTGCACATTTGTGAAACAAAGTCGTCCACTTATTGTAAGGCCTGTGATGATGGTGCAAGAGACACAGCAGAACTTCTAGATCTCTTTAGCCTTGTCTAGTGTAACTAATCCTTTCCATACTGCAATAACTGTGCCAAGTGAAGTATAAAGCACCAAGATCAAGGCACATACGTGAACGCAACAAGTATTTTGTTTGTGTGTGCACTCTCCTTTTATAATGTTCTGCGTACTGCAGTTATTAGAATATCATATCAATTAGTGTTGTTTATTGCACAGACCCTGTTTTTAAGATTTAGGTATGCCACACATAAAGCGACCAGCATCTAGGTCGTGGAAGCTTCACCCCCATCCTATATATACTTCAGTTGCAATGCTCAGATCTGGTCACGTTACTTCAGGCTGCCTTTCAAGAATGAGAATTGGAAAGACAAATACTCACACTCCTGCATTGTGAGCTCATGCTTGCTTAGTATAGCATTCCAAGCAGTTCTTGCTGGAGTCAAGTGCCAATCACATGACAGGAATAGGAGTAAAGGACATTTAGAACTTGGGAGTCTGGTGCCTAAAGCTGGTTTGGAATACCAGTGCTCAGTTGTCATTGCCTTTCAGTATGTCCAAATCTAGTAGGCCATCCGTTTTCATGCACCTAATGTGCTGCTACCTCAAGATGGTGTTAAGTGCCACAGGAGTGTGTTTTTTCGTACTCCTGTTGGTGGTAACACAGTTTGTTTTGTGTGTACCTGAATATACCGGTGAGAGTCGAGTCAACATTGGCCCATGGAAACCTTGAAAAAGGGAGGGAAGTTTAATTTGTGCATGCTGAAACATCAGCAGCTTGCGTGGCATTCAGGCACCACCACGTGTTCAGATTGTGTACCTGTTTTACTCTGTAGCTCTTTTACACAAGTATTTTACAAGTCTTTTTATATAGCCATATATGTTGCCTTATACACACATTCATATTTTATGTTTACACGAGTGTTGACTACCTGCAGGGGAGATCTGCCTCTACTCCCGGTGAGATTCCGGTGTCCCCGTTTTCAAAACCAGTGATGTGTTCACTTTTGTGCCTTTTCTGCACCCTGTCTTAGCCAAGGAGGGCTTGCTTGCGCTCTGCTTGGGCGCCAAGGTTGCAATATATATATATATATATATATACGGGTCTGAATCTTGTACCTGCATTTATACCACTCATGCCATTGTTCTTGTTTCATAGCAAAGTGGTGTACCTCATGCCTATTGTGTGGCTGTTGCTATGCTCTCTGCATAAATGCCCATTTTTTTAGAACCTGACCATGCAAACTACAGTCAACTTGTGATAATTCAAACTGTTGGTAATGCAATAGCCCAACTAATTTTATGTTTTTGTTGGCCTACCACATTTTCAGTGCATTTTCCACCCTTTATGGCTTACCTTGTCCATAACAGTAATTGTCATCTGTGTTGCGCACCGGGTATTTCCAGGCCATGAATTACATGCGCGTTATCAAACGAGAAGAAAGGGGGTTAACCGAGGGGCCCGATTTTTATTGGTCATATCATAAGAAGCCAACAAACACTGACACCAAGGACAACATAGAGGAAATTACTTGTGCTTAATAAATGAAATAAAGAAACGATAAATTATTGGAAATTAAAGTGGATGAAAAAACAACTGGTCGCAGGTGGGACCCGAAGCCACAACCTTCGTATTTCGCATGCGATGCTCTACCAATTGAGCTACCGTGGCGCCGTTTCCCCATCCACTTTCTTGCGTATTTATGCGTCCTAGTAGAAACCTGGGAGTGTTAGCCAGCGCCACCACTCACAGACCTTGGCGGCGGACGTGGAACATCCTTTTTGCCGCAGGCGTCACGAGAACATGATCTTTTTTTGGGTGAAGGCAACTGGTCAATAAACCCACACATGCTGCCTGAAGGCATCGATGTTGCCGGATTCGAGACCCTCGTTAGATTAATTTATTGTTTCTTTATTTCATTTATTAAGCACAAGTAATTTCCCCTATGTTGTCCTTGGTGTCGGTGTTTCTTGGCTTCTTATGATATGCAGATTATCAGCGTGACATAGCATTCTCTACAGGAAAGTAGCGAGCGCAGATTTTCAAGAAACGCAAGGCAGATGACGATTACTGTTGTAGGGCAAGATAACCCTCAAGGGGTGCACTTTTTTTAAGAGTGTATAATTCGAATTATGCTTTTGGTGGCCGTCAGATTAAGTTCCTTGGCTTCATAGTGCAGAGCAGACTGGCCCAAAGCGGAGCCCATCAGCACATTCACTGTGCCTAAGGTTGGTGTTTCAGGTTGCTGAAGGGCCGGGTACAATGCAACAATTTGCTTTACGTGATTTTTTTCGCCTCTCATGACTGGCTGATCAAGCTCATATAATGTAGACAGGGCACCACTCAAATAGGAAAAGAATTGGAATAGAATCGTTATATCATCCCAGCCTATGTCAGCCAGCACTGTAACAAAATGGTGTCCGCAAACCTGCAATGCACTCGGTGCTCTGATATCCAGTGATTCTGTTGTATGTATATCAATTTGCACATTATTTTTATCCTGAATGGCACTTTATTCATTCAGATAATGCTGACAAAAGATCTGTGCCCTAGTAGATTGAATTAATGCCAGTACAACTGTATCACGTAATTGCATACACCCAATGTTAGAAATATCATTTGTACCTGATGAATGGACATTACATGTATAAAGTTCATAAAAGTGTTGTAAGGAGTGAAGCATCTGATGAATTGCTCTTAATTTGGTGCTAGGAACAGCCGACCTTTAGGCTAGTTGGTTGGACACATAGCACTCTTCCTTGTAATCATTTGATACATTTAGCTGTTGCAACAGCATTCGAATTTCAGGGGCGGGTTCAGGGAGTAACTCGGCTAACTAATGCATATTTGACAAATTAATGTGTTACATGCGCTGATGGACCTCAAAGGCTGCAAGAATTGAAACTGCATCTTTGAGCAACACTAGATGTTGATTTCATGTTACCGATTGCCATATCAGGAGCAAGTGTTCAAAAACTTCCGACAAGCGAACATGGGATCCTGAAAATTACAAATCTACGATGCAGCATAGACAAAATATTTTTGATGAAGCTTAGCAGACAGGACCTGCAAAGTGCTCAGATTAGAATATTTAGCTATTACCTCATATGGGCACCTTCTGTGTTTGCCAAAGACATTGGAGCAAAGGAACGTTCCTGAAAAGGCGTATCGAAATAGTTGCTTACTAGTGTACTTGAAGTCGTGCGACTAATTCAGTGTCACTGTACTCCGAGATGTCAACATGCCAAGTGCAGCATTTTATTTAAAGTGGCGCTAAAGAGTGCAATGATGGTTGTCTTTGCATAAGGGGAGCACATAGTAGTCTAGCCTGGTGCAAAACCCATTTAAAACTATGCACGCATTTTGTGGAATTGAATCACAAGGGAAGGCTAAACCTTGCTTCTCAAATCGGAGCAATATTCTTCATGAATTAATTTAATGCCTAGGCCTCGGAGCCACGTGTAAATTTGATTTCTCATTTAATTTTTCTTATCTTGGTTTCCACATTCTTTGTTCATTGCATTGCCACTCATGGCGAGGCTGGTCTATTTGCACTTCAATGCGCAACCCTTTAGGGTTCATTAAAATTTGTCTGGATTCTCAATACGAAGTCTCGGAAAAGTACATATTTTGCCAAAACACAGCCCTGAAAGGTTGAGAGTGTCAATACAGTTTATTGCTCAATATGTTACACATTGACTGAAAGTTGTTGTGTAACTGCTCATATTTTGTTTCAGAAAAAAAAAAAAAAAAATCTTGCAGTGTGTGAGAGAAGAAAGACAGTGGCATTAAGCACAGACTTGTACCTATGAATTTATTCATGAATGGTCGTTTTTATATGCATTCACAACTTATGGGTGTGCGGGCATTTCATTTAATGTTCTTTTTTCCCTGCTTTACCCTCTGGAACAGCCTGCTTAATTTAGCAAATTGCAATAGCCTGCAAATCTACCTGGAACCAATTCCACTGCAAAGCTAAAATGTACATGATGAACCCTGAAATCAAGTTACATACCAAGAGGTCAGCACACTAGAAGTGTTTCTTAGTTTGTTGCTGAACAAAATGCTTTTTCTTCACAAACTTGGGTAGGGACATATGACTTACAGAAGTTTTCTGGGGTCACAAATCAGCACAGAACAATCAGAAGAGTATATTTGGGATGCATATAAAAGCTTCCTTACTTGAATAAACCCAGGTTTGGTGGTTATGCCTCACCTTGTTGGTCAGTTGGGTTTTGTTGCACATTTAACTACCTTTATCGACACAGGTTAGTGCATTTAGATTTTCTGTGAAGTTCAAATCTTGCTGTGCTTATATAACACAAGCTGTGCACTTAGTAAAAAAACTCATTATGTTCTGTATACAAATTGCTCGTCTGTCAACCACCACCTTTGCAGTATTGTATTTGTCCAGTGATATAACCAAAGATATCACAACAGCACAGTTCATTTCTTTTGAAGTAGAAGTCCCTTTCTTTTTTCATGCCCAAAAGACAAGCTGGAAATATATTTTTACAGCTGAAAGCAGCTGTGTTAGAAAATTCAAACAAGGGGCCACATATCTGCGTTTCTAACATTTTGCATACTGGCCAGTCATGCAGTAGAATGACAACACTTTTTTGTGTGCAATGAAGCGACAATAAAACTGAGCACGACTTGAAATCTGGTCTGAAAGCATCACATGAATGTGCAATTCTCAAGTATATGGGGTGAAGTAATGGGTATTCTTAGGGAATGAACAGCATCTTAACTTGACCTGCAAATGCTCACTTTGTTGGCCATCTTTCAGTTAGCTGTACCATTTCTCTAGATATACATTAATGCATGGACGTTCAAAGACGGGGCACACAATCAAAGCTACTTGAACTACCCAAGGCACTGTCTTGCAGTGAAGTTAAATGGAATGGCTAAACTTAATCTAGCAAGAAACTCACTGATTGTCAGATGCACTGTTGAAAAGCAATTAAACATCAATGCAATTGTATTCGAAGCCAACTTGTTTTCTACATTTGTGCATGCTATTCATTGTTTGCATACTGCTGCTAGGACTGTTCCACACATGGAGATAGCATCTCCTACTATTGAGTTCCAAGAGCCCAGTGTTCGCAACAGTGATGTGAGAAAAGTTTCTCAATGTATTGTGCATGACAACGTACTTCACTTGGAAGGGGTTAGTGTGCAGCAAGACTTAACTGATCTAACAAAGAAACCCCTTGCAGTGTGCAGGGCCATTTTCAGCAGCCCTCCTTGGCTGGTTGCAGATGTACCTGAGCCCTTGTATAGAAAGAGGGCACCCCCCCCCCCTAGTCACCCCCAGACAACTGCCACAAGTGGCAGCTGGGGCTGGCCATAAAGCATGCTCATCACAAGTGCCTTCCTATTTTGCCCGTACCTTGTGTAGTCCCGGTGTCATGTTCGTTTTTTATACAATAAACATACTCCCAATCAACCAGGCTCCGAGTTTTTTTGAGCCCAGGGCTGCCTTAAGCAGGCTGGTGGTTTATTTAATTAGCATCCCATGATTGCCACCTCCAGAGTTCAGTCCAGCTGAAAAATAAAAGAAAAATTACTAAGTGTTCATTTAGCACGCATGTGCACATTGGGCTGCTTGGTTTCAAGTTATGCAAACAGTAAAACTCGTGCAACAAGAGAGCAACGCTGTTCCGCGACTGCTGCTAATTTATTAAAGGAACAAGCAGCAGGCAGAGCCACTTCATCGCTGCTTTCCAAGACACCAGCATAAGCTGAAAGTAACTCTTATGCTGGAAGGTTGAAGCATTCACAGTGGTAGCAAAGTTTAGTGCTGGGCTTGCACTTCTCGGATGATGTTCAAACTATACAAGAGTACACATTGACGCAAAGCAGAGCACGAGGTACAGTCTTGGTCAAAAGTTCAGTAGCCGCAATGACCGTGCCCGAGGCAGCCACGCTCCACTGCCATCAACAGCGCTTGCTGGTTGCGGGAATAAAACAGAGAGAGAAGGAATATTGTTCTCGCTGCCCTGCTGTGGTGGAGCAAGAACTAATGAGCGGTTCCGCATGCCCCTCTGCAAGTCTTGCCTTCACTGAGGGCGCTCCGTGCGTTGGCGGGCTCCCGACGGAGCACTTCAAAGCTTTTTCGCGCCAATTGTGTCGCCTCGCCCAGCCCACGTCTTTTGTTTGGCTTTTATGCATGAAATTTTTCAGCTTGAAAAATTGGAAAGTTACTTCATAGCGCGCAGTGATACCGACTTCAAAATCTTTGGTCTGTGGTTGGGGAAACGCTGAGGTTTGTTCCCCTTACAACTGCTATGATGTTTTAAACCCGACTATCTTGCCAGAACACCCCGGTCATGCGGTTAAGCTTTACACAACCGAGCAGTAGGCTATGCAGCATTGCGACATCACCATGGCAGCAGCTCTTGTCCGAGCCCATTAGCACGGTGGGAGTACGAAAGGTAAAAGCGCAGCTGAATGCCACACTAGCTGACTGGCCACGTTATCATCAGCGAGCGTACGACAGTGATAAAGTGAGAACGATTTTCCTTTCACTCTCTTTTATCCCCGCAACCAGCGAGCGCCGTTAATGGCAATGCCGCGATAGCGGAGCATGGCCGCTGCAGCTTCGGAACTTTTGACCGAGACTGTACCTACCAGGCATCTCAACACTGGCATGATGAGCTCTGCCAGCGGTGTTGCACGCATTGCACCACGATGGTGCAGAAGATGACACCAATGAGAAACTGTCAAATCAGTGAGGTGATAACATTAGCTTGATCACTGGTCAGACCAGAGCATTCACACAACATGAATGCTACACTCAGTTTCACATACAGCAGGCAAAGCTGCAACGGCTGGAAAGACTTCTTTGATCATTCATATCTGTAATCAAAATGTAGTGTCACATGAAAGAAAAATGCTAGGTGTGTTGCCATGTAGTTCGATGTAAAATTATGGATGGGGGAGGAGGGGGGTTGTGAGCTTTAATGTTCTTTATTTTTGAACCAAATTTGATAAAAGTTGGTATGTTTGTTCCATTTCTTCTTCCAATTCTAAAGATAGTTTATTGTTTCATGACAAAAGAAAATTCCTTTTGTTTTTAGAACTGACAAATAACCACCACAGAAAAATAAATGGCACATAGATCAATACACAATGATGCAAGTGCTTTTATGATTGAGTCATTACTGTTTTATAATACAGTGAACTCCAGTATTTTGAGCATGGCCATGCAGTGATCACACAACTTTTACCTTTAAAACTATGTTCTTAGAACCTGCTCCCTGTGGTGTGTGTGCTCTTAACATCTAGCTTCATGCTGCAAAAAGAATCATTCTATCCATTCTATTATATTGCAGTAAAAGAGCATCACAGGGGAAAATTAGTATTTTGAGAAAGTAAAGAAAAATCAACTAGCCTACAGTTTTAAAATTATCATGTTATGGTTGAACTATCAATATACAAGATAAGACACTTGGCAAATCAAGAGAATAGATGCAGAACCCGAAAATGCAATATTGCAGATTATTTTTGAGGCAATATTTAGGCCTAAATACACCTGTCCCCTTTGAAAGGCACTAAAGGCAAATACTAAGTCGATGTGGACTGTTTAAATACCATTTCAGAAATTTTGCAACGCTTCGTTTCAAAAAGCTTAGTTTATTATGAGAAAATTTCATCTGAAGGGTCCGAATACCTTTATTGCAATTCAAATCTCCCGCCAGCCAACCGGGGAGTGGCGACTTTGCATATGCAGTCACCGCCCTTTGCTGCTGACAGCGAGTAGAAAAGCGGTACAGTTGTGCAAAATGCAAACGCGGGGGCCGTGGACAAACCGAGCCAAGACAGAGTAGTGGTGGATTTTCCGCTGCAGCTGCTTTTGGTTAAGTGGCATGGTACGCTCGCGCATCCCGCGACATCACATGGAAGCAGAATTCTGATACTTGCAGCTTGTGAGATTTTCAAGAGCCAGCAAAACCAGCTCAGTACTATGCGATAACAAAGCTACTGAAACGTGAAAGCATGGGTGGCACAGAGTTAGACAAAAAGAAAGCTTTCGACCACCCGCGTCGTTGTCAAGGGTAATGTCAACAAGTTCTTTCTAAAAAAGAAAAGGCTTCAAGGAGGAAGAGACAATAAGGCTCGTACAGGCATTTATCATAAGCCGTGTAACCTTTGGCCTTCCTTTCCAAAAAGTATCAAACTCAGAGGAAACTAAAATAAACGCCCTCATACGCACAGCTTATAAGGCGGCTCTTGGTCTACCGATTTGCACTAGCACGACCCTTTTTAATGCAATGGGTATTAGCAACACATTTGAAGAACTCGTGGCTGCAACACTGATTGCACAACGAGAAAGGCTCAATTCCACGGAGCAAGGTCGAACACTTCTCCGTCGATTAGGGTATCCACTCAGACCGGCACATTGTAACGACCAAACAGAACTCCTCCCACCGAACATACGAGCTCAGATCTCTGTGTCCCCAATCCCTAAAAACATGAGCGAGAAATACCACAGACAACGGCGCCTTGCACGGGCCAGGACACTCGAACGCAGGTTCGGTAGAAATCCGGAGGTTTATTACACGGACGCGTGCAAACAGGATAGCAAAACTTTTACTGCGGTAGCCACAAATGCACAAACTACTATTTCCGCAACAGTCAGAACAGAGTCTGTGGCCACAGCAGAGGCTACTGCGGTGGCTCTGGCTATACGTGACGCTGAAAATAGAGCACGTTCTGCGTTAATACTAACCGCCTCGCAATCGGCATGTCGCCTTTTCATGGCAGGCACCCTGCCCAAACTCACCATCAAAATCCTAGGAAGAAATCTCACGGAACACCACGCTATTACGTGGTGTCCGGCGCACGCCGGAGTGAGGGGTAACGAGAGGGCGGACCGCCTCGCTCGAGAATATAGCATCCGAGCGACAGAACGCACTCTCGTAGAATCTCCGATCACAGCAAAAGATATCTTGGAGGCACAGAGACGAGGAAGGCAACGGTATAGCTTTCCAGACACATCCTTGGACTCAGCGCAAATGCGGGACTGGCGCCGACTACGAACCCGTACATACCCACACCTACTCCTACTACACCACATACACCCCACCCGGTATCCCAACACTTGCCCTTGGTGCGGAGGGCGGCCATCTCTTGACCATATCACATGGTCGTGCCAGAGTCGGCCACAAGAAATCCAATCACCCCTTATGGGGCAAAACTCCAACAGTAGGCAGTGGGAGGTGTGGCTAGCCAGCACGGTGCGGGAGGACCAATTGGCCCTTCTCGACCAAGCCCGGCGTGCCGCGAGCGCCAGTGGGCGCCCTGGACTGAGGGACCCACCCACTGAACCTGAATGTGATTTTTTTTTTAAATAAAAGTTTATACTACTACTACTTTCTAAAAATGAATAAGAACTGGACAAGCAGCATTTTCTTTCCTCTTATAATGCAATAATATGACATTTTCAAAATGAGTGCCTTCGCCATCTCGCAAGTACTTGAATGTTCCAGCAGTCTAATTGTGTCCTGCATTTACCACAATTTCTCAATTACTAAGACTATGTTCACAATGACATTGATGCCTTAGGTGTTCTCCAGCACTAATATATCAATTTAGCTTGACTTAATATTTGCCTTAAGTGTCCCTTTATGCCTCATACTTTAAGTCGCAAAACGTAGCGTAGCTTATGTTGGAGACCTTCACCTTTTTACCACCAAACCAACAGCGTAACATGTTTCCGTGACTAGTGGCCACAGCGCATCACTTGCGCTCGCAATCAAAACATAGCACGCTGCCTACTAGCAGCATAAATATGGATAAATAATGTGTGATTTGACATAAGTTTGCACCCAGGACTAACAGTTGTATGCAATGTTGGTGAAAAATAAACATGTAGAGTGAGACTTCTATGGCTGCACAACTTGCGTAGGTTTCAGTGTTGCCAGCAATATATGCCACAGTTACACCAATGCGACTGAATGCGACAGTAGCGCATCGCATTTTCTAGTGCATCACGGGTAATGTGATGTGCCAGCGTTTACATGTAGTGCATTGCCCCTGGTGTGATGGCGGTAGCACATGGTGTCGCACATCGAAGATGAAGCAGCTCGTCCAGACATTTCAGGCTCCACGGCACAGCTTGGCAACACAGCAGATCCTAAGCAAATTCAATTTCCCATAATTCCTAATGCAATGCAATCGCATTTACATGTACTGTGAAAGTCGGCCTACACGTCTCAATCCACCCCTGTCTGGCACATTAAACAACGCATTTGCCTAGCACATTAGCCCCATTTACATAGATGCGATGTGCTAGTTGTTGCATTCATGTAAATGCTGTAATAGTAACGTGCGTGTGCACAATGTTCATGCCAGCAGCTGAAGGCAGAATGCTGCCTTTAATCTGCCACCGATGTAATTGACTGTAGCGTTGATGGTGCATCCACTTTGTTTTATCATTCTTGCAGTACTCTGCATCCCTGGTGACCCTCCCCTGCGTGCAAGTTTTGCACAGGCAGTCACCAGTACAACTGTGGCGCCGATGGCATTACTGTGCCTCTGGTACCAAATAATTGCCATCACAATAAAATGATGAAAGTGCACAAAGCATATTGATGACCTGTTGATCAGCTCGTATGTCATACCAGCTTATTTTTGTCACATCACTGAGAGGAACCTTTTACTCTATAGCTGACCTTAGTGAACACCAAAAATGATTGCTACTACGAAGTCACAGCGTGGCTCCGCAAAAGTATGTGCCAACTGTTGTAGAATGTTATAGAACAAGAAAGTTGCAGGTTTTGACCACGCCTGAAGAGAAATGTCCCTTTCAGAGCCTACAGGGTACACCATGGCCACGGGTGATAAAAAAACCTGTGCGGCCTCCGAACGGCACGTTTTGTTTCGGTAATGCCGCCAAATCCCGGGTTAGAAGATACACGGAAATAAGCAACATACTTAGAATCCCGCGCCTACAAGTGTCATGTTGGTGTTAGGTCACACACGCCTAGCACCATTATGAAAAGCAGAATCCCATAATTTGCATGTTCTCAAAGTGTAATTTGCCTTTAATGGCTTGCACACAAAACGCAGGATGCACTACGGAAGGTGTTTGGGTGCTTACCTTCTTAAATCCAATGTCAGCAGCGTATTGCCGGAAGCAACGGCGGCAGATGTTCAGACCGTACTTGCGGATGAGCCCATGGTGATTGGCACAGACTCGGCTGCACGAAGAAAGCTGAAATTACTAGCCGACCATATTAACATTCGCAAACCGGGTAACACTGAGCGTACTACAACGCAGTAATGAGGTATGCGTGCTAACAATGACGTTCGCGTCAAGCTCCGGGTAAGATACCAGGTAAAACCATATATTTATATTATCCGTTAAAACAGTCGTCACCACTAAAGCTGAGGTTCTTCAGCCTTGGGCGAGAGCGCGAAGTACGAACCCTTAACACCTCGAATGCCAAGCCCAGGCCGCATGCGCTGGCCAGGAATGTCGAAGATCGAACGCACATCAAATAACTCCGTAATAGTACAATGTTACTCTGAGCTAACTGTTGTCAGGGAACACGTATTCACTGATGCGGCGCGTTGTTATAGCACCGCGGTGGCTTCGTTGCAGATACAGCCCAGGATCACACGTGGAAGTAACAGGCGCTAGGCTTAGTAACTGCCGGCATTTTAGACGTCCAGCAGGTCAAAGAACAAAATGTGCTAGAACCAACGTTTAACGAGAAGTACGTAGTGCATTTATACACTTACCAGTACCGAGAGCCAGGTCCGTACTTTCTGGGATGGGAATACCAGATGTTCTCGTGACCCATAGTCGCACGGCGTTAGCACAAGCACGCTTGCCAGCAAGAAAAAGGATGCAGCTCGCTCAAGATGGGACGCAAAAAGAACAAGCCTACAAGAGAAATGAAGCTACCTCACAGAGCATGCTGCCACTGATGCTACCTCGGTTGTTGCAATAGGGTAGTACGTGGCGTCCTCTACAAATATATTATAAAAATATTAATTTTCTTTAAAAAATTATCTTGTTTTCTGCTAAATGAACTAAAAATGTTAAGTAGATATAACAAAATTTAGTGTTTTTATATAAGTTCTTGTTAGTTGTTTTTCTTGCTAGTGCCAGACTGCAGACAGAATTATCTGCCATGGCAAGCCAGGCCAACGCTAAGTCGATTTCGCTGTCGTTTCTGCGAGCTGTGGTATGTCAGCTGTAGCGATATTGCTGCTGACAGTTGTAAACGATAGCTGTACCTGTACGCGGTGAACGTGTCCCGGTGCCCGCTTTATAAGTGCAGCGATCCGTCAAGCAGCATTATTACCACTCAGCATGGCTTCCTTCGCAGCTCTCATGTCGCAAACCAACAACCAAGGTGCGCCGCTCGCACCGCCTTGAACCTCGTTTGAGTCATTCACCTTGCACTACTGTTTCGTTTTCAGAACACCGTCCTGAGTTGTACGAAGAAGTGCGCCTCCAAAGGACGTCACGGGAGCGCGAGAAGTGAGTAGGGCAGATATGCGGTTCCTTCTTTTCTCCTTTTTTTTTTTTTTTTTGGGTAGGCTTGTAAGACGGGTCTGATCGACCACGTCCTAGCTCTCGCTTGCGGGTTGCATTCTGCGGAACTGTAATTACCTTCGCCGTAGGTGTTGCGCTCACTCTTTGCACAATGTTCGGCTGTCACATAAGGAACGATAAAAACCTGGAAATAAACCAGTTAATATGGCAGAAATTGTGAACTCGTGAGGACAGTTTCTCTACGTTTGAAATCAACTTGGAAGGACATGCGTGTGATAACGGAGTTCGCGCCAAGTTACTGACAACGAACAGCGTACCTCGAAAAACACAGGTATTGTTTGTAATGAGATTTAGGGGTTTTAAAAACGAGAGACAGCGTGACAACGTAGTTGCCGTGCAGTAAACGAGAGTTCTGTTAATTTTAACAGGTATGATAACATGGCCGACTTGTATGCTGTAATCAACACACTGCAGTGCCTAGAGAAGGCCTACATCAAAGACTGTGTTACACCAAAAGAGTAAGTTGGCGTTTGTGTGCATGCGTGCGTGTGTGTGTGTGTGTGTGTGTGTGTGTGTGTGTGTGTGTGTGTGTGTGTGTGTGTGTGTGTGTGCGTGTGTACAGACACTTGCCTGCCAATGCATAATTTGAATGCACAACCAAAAACGTTAACGCAGGTACACTGCCGCTTGTTCAAAACTGCTGGTGCAGTACAAGGCAGCATTCAAGCAAGTGCAAGGACCAGAATTCTCAACAGTTGAAGCCTTTATGGCTGCCTTTCGGGTATGTATTCATGCACCCGGAAATGTGCGACCGCTGTTGCATCGTAGCTCTTAGTGTGGCTATGAGACCTACTCAGGAGGAGTGATCTGCATCATCTTAGTGAGACATGAAGGAGAATAGAAGTGCTAATCAAGCTTGGCAATTGCCAACTCACAATGATTTACACCACAAAGGGCCACAAGATATTGTTTAAGTTATTGGAAACAGAGTAAAATATGGTTCGAAATAGCATTACGAGTTGCTGTAAAGACATATGTACCCACTTTGGGACATTCTCTGTCGCTTAAATTAAGGGCTGCTTTCACATTTGTGTGACATGACATCCAGTACAGTCCCTTGCTGGAGCATCCTGTTTGTTGGCTTAACAAATGAATGCACATCTTAAGTTATATCTGCAAACATGTTTGACTTGGGTCACGATTTTGTAACAATGCCTTTTCTTGATACATAGTGAGGTGAACAAAATTGAGACTTGTTTTTAAAAATATCCACATTTGAATAATTGTAAATGAACCATAGCTATAGGCCACTTCTGGGCCAAAATGAGATGTTTCAGCAAAATTGCTGTACTGGCTCCCTGCGACTTGTCATTGTGGAAGCTTATGCTAAAGAGTTGCAGTATGTCATGAAGTACAATGGACATTACCATTTCTCATTGCTTACTCTATGCTACCTGCACCTTATTTAATCAGCTGTATGAGCCTGGGTTGCGTGCCAGTTAAAGCACCTGAGAGTAAATGTGAGAGCAAGAGCTGGCTTGGTGGCAGGAAACCTTGAGCTCACATGAAATAAAACATCCATCAAACATCAATTTCAATGGCAGTGCAACATGGAATCTCTCTTCAATTTCCTGCACTCTATACTAAGACCAATTGACACTAGCTTTTGAAAGCAAGTCCATGTTTTATGTTATGTGATTGCATGTGTGAACAAGCTTTAAAACCAATAAACTCAAAGCATTTCAGCTTTCAGCAGTTGTGCTGAGTAGCCTGTTTGCATTCTGATGTTTGCGTCAGCAGCACCACTAGTAGGAAGCCAAGTGAAGGTTCTTAGCAATGCTGGGAAACTTGATTCACAGCCAAGTTTAGTCAGGGCTGGTGCACATGGCAGCAATGATGCACCGAATGAGGTTTAGCATTAAAAGGAGGGAAAAATTAATCTGAGAACGACACTGCATTAGCACCATGGATTTATCTCAGTAGTAAGACGGGCCTGGAAGTGGCATGCAAGTATTGCATTTTCATTAGGCACTACCCAACTTATGGCACTGCGTAAATGCCATGGTGGCCGCATTTCAGTGGGGGCGAAATGCAAAAACACCTGTGTCCTGTGCATTGGGGGGCGTTAACGATCTCCTGGTGGTCAAAATTAATCCGGAGTCCCCCACTGTGGTGTGCCTCATAATCAAATTGTGGTTTTGGCATGTAAAACCCTGGCATTCAGTTCATAACACTGCGTGAAGGTTGAGTGTGCATCAAGTTTTGCATGGCCTTGCAAAACTTAATGATGTCATATTTGCGGTGTTCCGCTGTTGTGCTATGACACCAGGGGCTGTGCTCTTTCTGCATTCCAATATCGCTGCTAGACAGACAATGGGACAGGCTGCCCACAAGCTTTGGTGCACAATACGCTGAACTCATTTTACTGAATTTAATTTGGAACATCAAAGGCATGGGTGATCAAGAGCCACCCCTAAAGCATGCATTGGTATTGGCTTGCCAGGGCTTCTATATGAGATGAGTGCTAGAAGCAATGGGTGACAAAATTTCATGCATGTTTTGGACACAACCTACTATAGCAGCTAACTTCCTGGGTGCCAAGAGAGCTTAAGGAAGAACATGTGGCAAAACCACATATTGTCACGTGGTGGTGACGGTAAGGAAAGCAGCCAAACTGGGAAAGACGAAACTAGCGTCTTATTGGGCGAACTTGTGCCCTCAAAAACAGGCTACACTCAAAGAACGGCGACAGCGGCGAACACAGTTGGCGATCATTGAAAATCTGATCTGCGGGTCAAGCGCGTCGGCTTTTATACAGCAGTCGTCGAATGTTCCAGACTAATCGTTGGGACCCGCGTGCCTTCCACAAAGTTCTACGCCATTCGCGTCAAGCAATGAAATCAGATAACACAAGGTTCGGCGACAACAGACAGCGGATAGAAGCATCGATAACTGTCCAGAAACTTCGGATACATGTAGGTGCGTCCCGCGCTGTGGGATAACATTTGTTAGGCAGCGAAACGTGGTCGCCTGATGAAGATAAGTACACGTATCAATATGAAGTGAGTGCGTAATTAGAATATCTATTGTGCCACTATCTTGGGTCTTGCCACCACCTTGTTGGAACATTACAGGCTTCGTGGCCTGTTAAATCTCTAGGTTACACACCTGGGAAGAAAGTTAATACAGGTTGGCTCTGTACTTGTTGATAAACTTTTTCTCTTATTGCTTCCCATTGGTTGGCGTGTGCATAGCTGGACTGCCCTGCTGCCATGGAACGAATTCGTGAGGACAGGCCTATTACCATCAAGGATGACAAAGGCAACACAAGCAAATGCATTGCAGATATTGTGTCGGTAAGAGTGATGTCAAGGCAGTGTCAGAAATAATGCTTCTCTCTGTAGAAATTTCAGGAGTTTATAGCAGCAAACACCAAGCTAAAGCTTTTGTACAGGTTTATGGCATAAAGGGGCCTTCTGTGAGATGTTCTGGAAGGATGACACAAATAAAATGAACAGAGTTGTTGAAAGACCAGCTATTTCATATTGTGTAAAGGTAACAATTAAGGCTTATAGACCAGTTTATGTGTTATTCTGAAAGACAGGCAGTTCTCATACACAGGTCACTTGAGGGGAGGCAATGCAACAAACATGCTGACCTCCACTTTTCTTGTACTGTTTATCTGTACCTCTTGGCATATGGAAACAACATTTAAACATTTCGCATGTTATTTATATTAATACAAAGTAAGACTAAATGCAGCAGTGGTGTGTAGTTATCAGCTTCATTCTTTTACTGATGGCTTAACACAAGAACAGATATGAAAAAAAACATTGTGTGCATATTTCTTGGCTGTATCCTTTCTTATTGTTGTTGCATTGCAAGTACACTTCATTGCCAACTGCTGATATTTTTCTTTCAGCTTTTCATCACAATCATTGATAAGCTACGCCTGGAGATCAAATCTATGGATGAGGTGAGCTGGTGATTTAAACGGACACTGAAGGAAAGTATTAAGTCAAGCTAGATCGACATAGTATTCATCTAGAAGTCTACCATCGTTTTCTGCATGCTAATACAATTTTTTTGCCTAGGAAATTGCCGTCAAATGCTCCGCTGCTGCTTCTCAATTTGAATTGCCCATGCCAAAGCAGAGGACTTGACGTCATCACCGCTATGCCGTTCTTATGTCTTTTGTAGAGTCTATTTAGCTGTATATACGAAGTGAAGCGTACTGCTTGGCAGGTGTAGGTGTTCAGCTTGTGTGAATCACTCTGTGGCTCTGCTTGGGTTCAGGTTACCAGTTACGGTCACTTGAGCCTTTATCTGCCCAGCCAGCAGGGTGGTCGCTTGCCACAGGTTGCTGCCTCAGCTGTTGTAAACAGAGAAAAGCGATGCCGTTTGTGCTCGCAGGTACCAGCTGCTCTCTGTGAATCGCAGGTGCTGACGCCACACATAAGAGGTACCATAGTTTACAACAGATGGCACCACTCCCGATTTTCTATTTTCGTCATTTTCTTGCTTACTAAAGCTCTGTTTTTATTATAAATGAAAAATTTGTTATTACAGAAGCACAATCTTTCAATCTAGCTCGACTTAATATTTGTCTTTAGCATCCCTTTAGTGTTTTTACAAACTTGTCAGTCATCAATTTGTTTCTTTACTCCTTGCAGCTGCAACCAGACCTGAGAGAGTTGAGTGAGACCATGAGTCGACTCAGTCTCATACCAGCCAGCTTTGAAGGGAAAGCCAAGGTAGATGAATGGTAAGCATTATGCTTTGAGATTGAAACTTATATTGACATCTTTCTTGCAAGAAAAAAACATAAACACTGTTGCTATAAGGTTGTAACAGAACTGCTTGTTGGCCTAGTTGGTGCTTGCTAAAAGACATGTCTTTCATCTCAAGTTAAAACACACACAAAGGGAAGGAACGTTGTCTTTATGTGTCTTCGTTTTGTGTGTGTTTTAACTTGCAGCAAAAAACATGTCTTTTATAAGCTTGTAGTTTCATTGAATGATTCTCGGCAGCAGCAGTAGTCATTAAATGAGGAGTTGACTTGTCGATAATGAAAATGTCGTCTGTGCCAGTTGAAGCATGAAATATGTGTGTAAAAGCTTTTCTAAAATAAAGTGATAGTTAAAGCTAAAAGGGTGCTGTTCATAAGCAACAAAATGTACATTTCAGTTACCTTTAATAGTTACACAAGTTAAAATGATTTATTGGGTGCAGCAACAGATGATCTGCACCAGCATACTTCTGGTGCTGACTTTCAAGATGGGGTTGTTTAAACAATCTTAGTAATCAACCCCTTGAGAATTGAAGCACACAAATACCACTGTGGCAGGAACAAGACACCTGTGAATTAAAAAAAAAGGACATGCAGCGTAACATTTGTTAAAATGCTGCTGGTACCACATGTTAAATTTTTCTTGTTCATTCTTAACAAATCCACAAGCATAACTCGGGCCTCAATACATCTCTCGAACTTGTTCACCCACATTCGCATTCGCTCTTGCACACATTTGTGCATAGCTTGCCCTGATGAGACATGTGCAGCACTTCTCTAGGGCATTTTTCTTCTGTAGTGTCTCTCTGACATTGAGTTTGGAAACACAATTTCTAAGCATATACAGTACAGAGAACCTCATTCCTATGTTTTGGAAAAAAAAGGAGAGAGAACGCAAACTAACTGAAAAAACATGCTATCCGAAGTGACTAAAAAATATGACAGACATCTACGTTATGCAAAGTGTTGCGTGAATCGTTGCGCACAGGGCATGAGATAAGACGTACGTCGAGCTGGCGGGGCTTTGGCGGCCCGAGACACGTTTTGCTGTTTTCTTTTTGCGTAATGTTTTAAGACTGCGATGGGAAACCAAAATGAAATAGAGCTGCTGGGTGACGCCAGATGCCGCCGAAGCAAAATGTGGTGATCACATTGTGCCGCCTGCAGCGAGAAACAGCGGTGTGTTTGTGTTGTCACCTACTGAAAGCCTGTAGTACGCTTTTGACAGCACTACGCCCCACGCGCTGTAAAACAGATAGGTGAAGATACTTATCGCAATAGGTTTGGCGGCGATAGCTGTGAATGCGGTATGCGATGACACTGGAGGAGATTTGCTGGTACCGGAATAAGCAACTAGTGGACGCCGGCATTTTCACATAACACGAGCAGGCGAGAATTGCATGGAAGCTGATGCGTTGGCCAGCTACTGTTCTCAATCGCGCGCACCTCGCACATTTTCTTGTTTACATGGGATCTAGCTGCTGGATAATGTACCATAAGATTGCAGTTTGGCGATGTGCTGAATGTTAATGCCAAAAACCATGTTTTCCAAGAACGTGTGAACCGGTAAAAATAAGCGTAACCTTATGGGGTAATTTTTTGTTTTCGATCATGAATGTTGGCACAGGGAAATCATGCATAACAAAGTCTTATCAACGAGTTTGTACTGTATTGTGTATCGCTACATGCAAACTACATAAGTGCCATGGCAGTGGTACTTATTCTTGGTTCTTTAGGTATTTGTAGCATGCATATGCTACAAATACCTAAGACTGTGATACATATTCTTAAATTTTTTTCTAGAAAGCACTTTTATACACAGATCGGGTAGTAGCTGATACACAGGAAAACAGCACCAGGTGACTTAAAGTAGCATTCTGAAATTGCAAGACACATGCACGTGCAAAAGGTCCCTATTCAGAGTCTGCCATTTTTCAGTCAAACTATTTTTGATAGCCGACAATTTTTACTGTAGAGCTTGCCTTCAGTTTCTGTAGGCTAGCCCATGCTTTGTGGATACACAAGCTCCAAGTCATGTCTCTTACCAAGTGCTATTGTTGCTCATTACTGTGATGAACTAGGCTGCAGACCATGTCGTCAATGGCTGCTTCGGATGAGCTGAATGAAAGTCAAGTGCGCCAACTCATCTTTGACTTGGAATCTTCATACAATGCCTTCAACAGGATCCTGCACAATTCTACGTGACTGTCATGCAGCAAGAGAGCAATAAATGTAATCATGCTTTGTTTCATGAACCAAGCTGCTGTTGTCCTCTTTCAGAAAATGTGCGACCTGTTGCAAGTATGATTTAGCATGTGGCCTACGTTCATTTGAGTCTTCTTTGAAAAAAATCAATGTGTTGTTTTTCACGCATCAAAACTGAGTGTTGGAAATATATCTGGAAAAAGAAATGTGCTAAGCACGAGGTCGCAGGTCAAATCCCGGCCATGGCGGCCGCATTTCGATGGGGGCAAAATGCAAAAACACCCATGTACTTAAGTTTAGGTGCACATTAAAGAACCCTAGGTGGTCAAAATTAATCCGGAGTCCCCCACTCCGCAGAAAATTTGGCACAGAAAATTCGATAATTTAATCTTTTTTATAAATTGTGGTATTGCTGCTATGAAGTTTAAAGGGACCCTGAAACACTTTTCTAACTAGTCATAGAATGACATTACTAATAAGTTATTTTTCTTTGTGAATCTCCTGGCACAAAAATTTTTCGAATCCTCAAGCACAATCGAAGTTAGACTTTGTTATCCAACCCATGAGCCGCTTTCTGCTTTCATTTCCACTAGTGCACTGGAAACTATACAGGGGAGACTGCAAGTGGGTAAAAGGGAGCGATGCCCCGCTAGCTTCTTCCAAAGGCAAAAAGCGAGACAACTTGTGGCGGCACACCATGCTCTTCACCTTGGAGGCCACGCTTAGCAGACGCCATAGCAATGCACAAGTGTCGAGCTTAGACTGGCAGTGAAGATGAGTTGCTTTTTTGTCTTTTTGAGATTGCAGACATATAAACTTTCATTTATGTAGCTCAAATGACCAATAATTGTATAACTGAGGATGTTCTCGTTATCACGAAATCAGCCAATAGCTGTTGTGGGTCCAGCTGTTTGCAATGACGCTGCATGGCAATAATGCGAATGAGAGAGCATGCAATCTTTCACTGCTTTTGCAGTAGAATGCACCATTGGAATAATTGGGGCAACTTATGAGACAGCGTGGATTTTATTTCGGGAGTTTTCTAGAACGTCACCAATGTTAAATAAATGTTTCCGTTTCGCCCGAAAGGTGAAGCATCGATTATGATAGCAAATTCAGATACAGCTATACCAAGTAAGGATAGTAGTTTTATAGACTGTATAAACGTGTGAACATTCACTTACTAACTAAATTAACAAGCATGGTGCCATGCGTGCACACCGAAACATGAACACATCTCTCTCAATGACCACGGAAACTCGCTGTCAGAATGCTGCAATGAGGAAGCGCGGCGGCAGCGAGCGAATTTATCTCCGTGTTGCCTCGCTTCAATGCAAAATAAGCGGCGAAAATGCAGTGCACACGATGCTATGAGCCGTCGACGAAGCTAGACTTACTAATCGCAAATCGCTTTCAATATGGGGCCCATGCTGCCGCACCATACACAGCAGCTGCCAGAGTAGAATGCCCGCATCCCAGTGCCTTGTGCGCAACAGAACATGGCGCACTTCCTCCCCGCTTTCATTCCTTGCGCGCGAGAGGTAGAGCCGCCATCGTCGGCTCACCCTCACAAGCTTTCACTTACTCATGCAACATACGGCACGCGGCGACGATGTTATCGCATTGTAGTTTCTGAGGAACATCACATTCACGGTGATGGCAGAAATGCGCCTGGAGTGCCCTTATTACGCCACAGCCGCCAGAGTAGAGTGCCCCCCTCCTGGTGCCTTGCGCGCCACGGAACACGGCGGGATTCCTATCCGCTTTTCTCCGTTGCGCGCACGACATAGAGCCGCTATCATTGGCTTGCAAGCTTTCACTCGCTCATATAGCATACAGCATGCGCCCTTGGACTTTATGTGGAACATCACATTCACGGTGACGGCAGAAATGTGCCTGTCCATATAAGTGCCATCGCAATGACATGTGCAGGGACATGGCAGCCTGAAAACTGTTGTATTGCTTTGAACCCTTCCTTTGCCTACACCACTGAGCCGGGCACCTACGTCAGCTCTGATTTGCCCCTGAATAATTGAGGCTAGCAGCCCAAGGTGTAGCAACAGATGATGTTGTGTAGTAATATCCCTCAGCGGTATTATACTTCTGTGTTTAGGAGGAACAGCGAGAGCTAATTATATTTGTAGAGAAGGCAGAACTCTAGTTTTGTTCTAGTATTCCCGGTTTATTCTTAGCTTGCATTCAGGAAGAAAGGTTACCACCAGATGTGACAGCCGGCTGTGAAATTTTTAAAACTTGCGCGACGAGTTCCCAGTTCCACCAAATTAGTGCACTTTTTGCAGTGAATTGTTTATGGAGTTTATCTGGCCTATTTGAATGGTGCTGCATGCGCACTACCAGTTACATGTTGAAAATCTTGCTGGACAAGAGAATCAGACTGATCCTCTACGTTGGAAGCGGGCATTCAGCTGTCCCGTCTAGAGTGCTGCACAGATTAATGTAGCTAGCTGCAGTAGTATCACCTTCGAAATCACCAACGCGGCATGTTGCTCCACGCCAGATGTATCTGAGGTGTCAGTGCAAGTCGCACTATGCTCGCCATTGTGTCTTTAGGACACTGCATGAGAGATGGCCAAGCAGAAAGGCCTTCAAGCCACACCTCACTCCAATTTTATAGCTCCTGCGTTGAGCATCAGCGTAACCGGCAGAACCAACGAGCCGACTGAAGGATGAAAAAGAATTCACCGATGATCGCGATCCTCCCTAATGCAAAATTTGAGTGCTGCTGTACACGTGTTTTCATTTCGTGATATGTTGGCTGGCGCGGACAATCTGTCTCGCGCGGCATGTTGCAAATGAAGCTAAGTGTGGTGCGACTGCCTCCCTAATCCGGAGATCGTGAGAGCAAGCCTTATTTATTTACCCTCAAGGCATTAGAGAGGGGAGTGGTTTAAACAAGAAGTAAGGAGGAAATGTATTACGAGTTTGTACACAATATTTGTTAATTATACAATGTTAGCTGAAAGTATGATGAGTACAGTAATAGAACATGACATATATAAGACGATGAGCAAAACGAGAACAACGTGAAAGCAGGTGCCAACGTTTCGACAAGTCCACTTGCCAAAAGGTTGGCACCTGCTTTCATCTTGTTCTCGTTTTGCTCATCGTCTTGAATTTCCATCTCCCACCTTCCTTCTGTTTTTCCATGACATATATAAGTAACATTAAAAAAGAAAACAACCGTGCGAATCTTTGCTATTATAGTGTTAGCTAGGGTTCACACTTAATTGTGTCACATGTTGGCGGGATTCACAGCAGCTGCCGCAGACAGACCTCCGCTCATGCAGTGCTTCGTTTCCATATACAGATGATGGATGGATGGATGAGTGTGTGTGTGTGTGTGTGTGTGTGTGTGTGTGTGTGTATGTATGTATGTATGTATGTTATACTGCCCAATGTCCTACTTAGGTTAAACACCCAAATTTTCTGATCCCCTATTTCGAACTGTGCTTTTGTACGTCTCCGTCTTTTATCGTTTCCCTACTTTTCTTCCGCCAATCCTCCAATCACCTCTTACTAATGCCTATTGCGGACATGTTTATTTTTCCACTGCTCCCGCTGAACCCAAGGGCTTTAAGGAGGCCAGTGATGCCTATATCGACCGCTGGGTAGACGTCTTCACATTCTAATAAAACCTGCTCCATCGTTTCCCTAGCTGTACCGCAGCAAGCACATGCTTCTTTTTCCTTCTTATATCTCACTTTATAGGTGCATGTTCTGAGGCATCCCGATCTCACTTTGAAAAGTAATGAGCTTCCCTTTGAGTTATCATAAATTGTTTCTTTCCTGATTTCATTTTTTCCTTTTAAGTAGTTACTCATGGCAGGATTCTTCTCCATTGCCACCGCCCATGAGATTATTTCAGCCTCTCTGACTACACTTAACATTCTTTGTTGCTGTGTTGCCCACTCTACAGGTCGCATACTTGTTGGTAAGCTTCCTAGTTCTTTTCCTCCACTGTGAATCAACGTTTTTCCTGTACAGATACTTCAACACTCTCCCAGCCCATTTACTTTCTTCCTTATTCCTCAGTTGTTCATAATCAATTTTACTGCGAGCTTCCCTCACTTCAAAACTAGTCCAGCCCATATCATCCTGCACAGCTTCATTTATAGTCTTCCCGTGAGCGGCCAGTGCGAGGCGTCCCAATGACCTTTGGTTCCCGTCGAGTCCTGATTGTGCCCCTGATTTCAAGCAAACAAGTGCATTTCCAAGAGTAAGTCCTGGAACCATTACACCTTTCCACATACCCCAGAGCACCTCGTACCTTTTGTATCCCCATAGCGCTCTGTGCACTGCTTCATTATGGCTGAATTTCTCTTCCCCTTTACTATTATTGTATTTTCCTGTGTTTCCATATATCTATTGCCTTCGTTTATTCATATACCAAGGTATTTTATTCTTTTACCGATAGGTATTTCCTGGCCCTGTATTGCCACTGTCCACTGTTTTCATTGAATACCATAACACCTGATTTTCTAACACTAAATTTAAAACCTAAATTGTTGCCTTCCTGTCCATAGATATAAGCCAGATGTTGCAAATCACTTGGCTTGTTAGCTAGCAAGACCATGTCATCCGCATAAAATAAACCTGGGAGCTGCTGCTCTACTACTGTACCCGCCTGTTTGTATGAGCGATTAAACCCGATATTACTTCCTTCTAGCGCCCTCTCCATCCTCACCATGTACATCATAAACAGCAGCGAGGATAAAGGGCATCCCTACCTCAGTCTCTTGTTGATACCAACTTTCTCCTCGCTCCTGATCCCTTCCCCTTCAGCGCAAACGGTATTTTCTAGGTAAATCTCTCTCAAAAGCTGTAGACAATCGTCACCTGAGCCTTCCCCTTCTAGAATATCACACAAAATGTTGCTTTCTACGTTGTCATACGCTCCTGTAATGTCTAAAAAGGCCACATATAACGGTCTGCTTTCTATTTTTGATATTTCAATACACTGAGTAAGAACAAATAAGTTGTTATCCAAACGCCTACCTATTCTGAAGCCATTCTGAAGTTCTCCCGAAAATGCCATTATTCTTCGCCCATGCTTGCAGCTTTAATTTGATTTGTGACCCGCCGTGATTGCTCAGTGGCTATGGTGTTGGGCTGCTGAGCACAAGGTCGCGGGATCGAATCCCGGCCACGGCGGCCGCATTTCGATGGGGGCGAAATGCGAGAACACCCGTGTTTCAGATTTAGGTGCACGTTAAAGAACCCCAGGTGGTCGAAATTTCGGGAGTCCTCTACTACGGCGTGCCTCATAATCAGAAAGTGGTTTTGGCACGTAAAACCCCATATTTTTTTAAAATTTGATTGCCTGCATTGCTAGCCTGTATATTACCGATGTAATGGTCAACGGTCTATACGAGTGAATTCTGTCTTATCCCCTTTACCTTTATAAATTAGATTCATTCTATTTTGTCGACAACTGTCTGGTATTCGTCTGCGACGCGCGCTACTCTGGCGCCATCTCGTAGCCATCGTAGACGCAAAGCTCTTCGTGCGTGGCACTACTCTTACCACGCTTTCGCCAACCCTCCTCCTCCGCTTTTCTCCTCGCGCTTTCTTCGCTCTCGCCACTTAAAAAAATGGGGTTTTACCTGCCACAACCACAATCTGATTATGAGGCACTCCGGAAATTTGGACCACCTGGGGTTCCTTAACGTGCACCTAAATCTAAGTACGCGGGTGTTTTCGCATTTCATCCCCGTCGAACATGTACATGAACATGACATGCGTACATGTCTCTCTCAAATTCTTTGACTCAGTGTATCGTCAATTCAAAATACTAAAGAGCTGCGCTCAAATTTCGCATTAGGGAGTAACGTAATCGTCGGTGGATCTTTTAAGACAACTGCTTAGAAATGAAAGAATCTAGACGAAATCAAAGTACAATGAAACGAGTGCAACAAGAGCCCAAGACGGGTTGTTTGCTAAATGATTGCTCACATGTGTGCAACTATTTAGAGCGCAGCACTTAGGCGCCCGTTCCTGCGTCGGTGTTGTGCCGCAGCGTAAGCGAGCGAAAGATGAAAAACTACTAACCCTTCTCCTGCCGGAAAACGGGGGTAAGCGAAGCTTGTCCTGCGTGCACCTGACCTTCGTCACTCTTATGTGAGCCACAGGTAACTGCCGGATTGCTTCGGCTTCCCGCAACCTCAGCTGGGGATCTTTTCGTTGCACTTAAAGGCACTTTTATAGTCCGACGTTATCAGCGCGCAGGCGAGCATAGCTCGACGACGGGCGCGTCGGAGTGCGTTGGCTGCGCTAGTGCGTCGAACCGCCGGTCGAACTATAGACGCTGTTCTCGTCAACGTGACGTAACGTGTGCGTGCTCACGCTGCGTCGGGCTATATTTAGCCCTTAACGGCTGGATCGGCGAGCCCTTTCACGGGCGAGTTCTCGCCGCCACTCGTCGAAGGTTGCCAGTTCCTCGGAAGAACGCACAACGCGTGGCCGTCCCATCCGTTTTCAGAAACGAAGCCGGCGCTGCGCGTGCGGATCCCTTTCCTGCTTTTTCCCTCCCTGGCGAAAGCGAAACGGCAGTGATTGGTTGCACGCCACGCGCCCTATTGTGTGCGTTTTTCTGTAACTAGTCTGCTCTGGGAGCAACTTTTTTTTTCGTGACTTACATCGTCACCGAAACTTGTAAGCCAATAGAAGCTTCACTTGAAAGGCGAACGAGGGGCGCCGCGGGAGATGAAAAACGTGAGGAAAGTGGAGAGGAGGGTATGGCGATAGCGTGAGAAGAAAAGCTTAGTGCAGCGACCATGGCGAGAGCAGCGCGCATGGTCTGGGCAGTCGTCGGCGGCGGCTGCTGTGAAACCCACGCGCTGGCTCTGGCGATCTACAGATTAGCGAAGCAGTCGCGCCACACTTCGCTCGTTTGCAACGTGCCGTACGAGACAAGATTGTCCGCGCCAGCCAATATATCGCGAAATGAAAACACGTACTGCACTCAAATTTTGTATTATGGAGTATGGTAATCGCCGGTGAATTTTTTCTTCTACAGGTAAGGGGGGGGGGGAGGCATGGTTCAAGGTGTGAACACTGAAAATGAAACAAATTCAATGCATCCAGCTCCATTTTCTCCCGTCATTTAGTTAGTATCTGTGACAGATGCAACAATTTACTGCAGAGTGATTGTACGTTGTAAGATTCGTCGGACGATCTCGCCGCTGCCACCGTTTGTTAGAGTTGTCGGACGATCTACGAGCTGTAGGCCGATCACACCGCTGCCATTCAGATGTAAGATTTGGCAGTCGTAGCTGTAGGAAGGAGCTTGACTCTTCGTGGGGACTTAGGAGAGCAGGATTTATTTACATGTTATTTACAGTTGAACATGAGATACATCGACAGTTTAGCGTGACTGCCAAATGGAGCCCGCAAGACGAGCATACAGCAAACAGCTTACGAGTACATTTCGGGCACGACAACGAGCACACTCTAGCAGCCGACAATCGCTGCTTATAAGCACTCTGCTCGACGTCATAGTTCGACGTCATTGAAGATGACCCGCCCTTTTGGAGGAGGATGAGAGCTCACAGGCACACACACACACATAGGTGCAATGGTCCGGAGCCGACGTCAGAGGGGCTTCGTAGAACTCGGAGCCGTCCGGGTGGCGCACCCGGGTAGCACATTGTCTGGTGTCTCGAAAAGTGCATGGGAAGGAGCCTTCGACGGCGTTCCCGCGGCAACTCCCCCACTCATAGCAGAACAGGGCGGCGTTGTCGTGTTGCGCAGAAAGCTTACTTCGTCGAACTCGGAGCCTGCCCGGGTGGCGCAACCGAGTAGCACATTGTCTGGTGTCTCGAAAAGCGCATGGGGAGGTTCCGCCAATTACTCCCTCCCCCCCTCGAGAACTCCCCTGAGCTGACCCCTGGCCACGTGGCTGCCGGTTATCCGCAGTTCTCTGAAGTGCGCCACCGTCCCGGTTGGATCGGAACACGTGCAGTGGGCTGAAATAGCTGCAGGCCGATCCTTACAACGTGGTACTCCTTTTGTTTGCAAGTCTGCATTTTGTTTATCAACGGCCCTGCATGCGTGCGTGTGGGGTTTTGCATCTGGTATTTGAATTTGGCGTCGTGTTGACGTTTTGGGAGGCATAATATTAATCTCGGTTGCCTTTTTTTCTTCTTGCGGAAAAAACAGTCTGCGGATAGCGTATGCTGCTGTGAACATCGCAGCCAAATTTTGCAGCCTTGTGCGGCGCGTGCAGCTCGCAAACGGAGCGCGAAGTCGCCTTTTTACTCAACACTCTTTTCAACAGAAACATTCTCCTCATTCTTTTCCGGCTGCTGTATTTCGTCACCTCTCGAAACTTTGGATAACAGGACAGGGCAGTTTCACGACCGTGAACAGTTTAAAGAATCAGGAGATTATGTAGTTTGAAAACATGCATACACTTGAAAGAGGGAGTAAATTAGGAATGAATCCGCGTATGATAATTCAGCTTCTACGAACGCGCGACAGAGCGTTTGAGGTATGGGCCGATTTGGAACTGTTAAATGGCGTGCCGGTGGGCGGGTTAAACCAGCACCACCCAAGAGGTGTTGGCTGAGCCCGGCAACCGGCACCGTGAGGCAAATACATGCTGTACCGCTGGAAAGCCGGCCATACGGGAACGGTTAAGGCAAAAGTGAAGAGTGAGCAAATGGTACCGGTAATGGAGTCTCAAATTCTATGAATGTGGCGCCCGTTGCGATAGAGGCGTACAACGGTGGTCCGCTGAACACATGTCGGTGTGGTGTACTGCAGTACGGGGACTGTGGCGTCAGAGCTATATATGTGGCTATAAAACTTGCTATTGTTACGTTCGGCCTGGCGATCTTCGGGGAAGCGACCGTCGGAAAGGCGCCACCATGGCTGCAGCGGCGGAGCACGTATTGTTGAGTGTACGCCGTCCCCGGCACGGTCTGTTTGGAGCAGGGGAGCTCCTGGAAGATATTTTGTGGTTCCGTCTGACGCAGCTTAGAAGTCGTCAGTCAATGGACAGACGCGGCGGCTATTTGCGGAGTCGACTCTGGGACAAAGAGGCGCCTGCTCGGGGCAGCACCGTGTCTACGAGAACCCTCTCACCTTGGTGTGGTCAGTGCAACCTGTGCGTAAGTGAGTGCGTAACCCCGCCCCTCCCCTTCAAAGGCGGGTCTGCTACGATGACTTTGGACGCTCCGAATTTGTCGACGGTTGAACTGCCGTTTTCCCTCACCTAGGGATCTAGGGAGGACAGAGTGTTTATAAGCAGCCGTGGCGCGATTGCTCAAGGTGAATTCCTCTTTCAGTCATGTTAGACTGATGAACTGTAACGTTCTCATGTAGATACTGTAAATAAATCCCATATTCCTCGTTTTCGATGATAACAAGTCTCTCCCTTCAACGTCCTCAGCATGGATAAGTTGGACGACGGCATGGGCCAGCTACCATCTATTTCATGCCCGACTCCAATCATTTCACTATGCTCTCTGAAAAGAACATAAACTGTTGGAAGATGGCGCTCTGTTCTCTCTTCTGTCCCCTCTGCTGTCCTTGAGCTGTTTTTCAAACTTTAAAGTATATATTGCCGAGACTCGTAGGCGGGGGCTGCTCAAACAAGGTCTGCCAAACTGCTCTAAAAACGTTCCCGTGTTGTACGGCTTTTAGAAGAAGACGTAAAAATAACTTGGCGCCAGGGGAATATGTCGGTCGTTGCAGCACGTAGTAGTAGCTATGTGCGTTGTGATCGAAATAAGGGTCACTAGAACGTCACCACTGGTGCTGGCATCTATGCCGTCAGGTATCCAGGTCAACTGCGGTAAAACTCGTCACCCGGCGTTCTCCGTACAGCGATGTGCACGTATAGCAAACGTTTCTGTGACGCGTACGTGACTGCATGCCGTAAAGATCGAGATACTCTGGATGACAAGACCTGTTAGATTACATTTACACAACTGTTGACGTTTGTTCGGCAAGCATATCGGGAAAAATAAACATAATTTGTTGAATTTCGCGCCAACTCAACGGTACGCCACGATGTAGGCCTGACAGTAAGGAACTGAATTTTTCGTGCGTCGTATTCGTCTGTGAAAAGTATTGTCAGGTATTGTTTGCACTCGTTTATGAGTCATGTTATAGTAACGAATAGTTAAACCATTGTCCTGTTAACGGTGGAATTTACCAGTATAGCGTTGCCATGTGCCGTTCTTCTAATCACGCCACTTTCTGGAACACGAAGCCTCCGGTCGTGTCTAAGAATGCCTAGTCGCGACTTGGCCTATGTCTCTTCAAGAACATTTAGCTCATTTTCTACAGACTGTAGAAAATACAATTTCGATTTATAGAATCTTTACAAAAATTAATTTGATTGCGGAATTTCACGTTCCGAAACTACACAGTATACGTTATGGGAAATGTGGAGGACTCCATATTACTTTTGAGTTCCTTAGCGTGCACCAAAAGCACCGGTAAACGAGCGTTCTTGCTTTCCGACCTCGCCGGAATGGGTGGGGCCACGCCCACTTGGAGAACCGCGGTATGCGCTCACTTAACGGATGCCGCCACGCAGTGTGCCGTGCTCGCAGAGATTTCCATCCAAATCTGACCTACGCTTTCAAGAAAGCTGTCCACCAGCCGAGAATACACGCCTTTCGTCGTCGACATTTTGAACCGCATGATTTTGACACTCCATTTTCCTTATTTTCATCACGGCGACAGAGTGAACGCTCGACTTTTTACGGACTATAGCGCTGGCGGGAAGCCGCGGGTGGTTGACTTCCGTCGTCGCCAGCTACCGCTTCGTCTCCTTTCCTGTGCGCGTCGACGCTGGGACGTGAGGCGCCTGCTGCGAGCCACTGCTGCGCGGCGCCGCGCTTTTAATCGGGCGGACGTGGCCGCGCCGCATTAGAGCCATAATGGCGGCGCCACTGTCGCGCTCAGCGTCACGCGCTGCTGGTGGAACCGACGTTGGTGGAACGGCCGTCCGCCCAAATCGCAGGACGTCCGGAGCCCCCGTGCGTTCTTCGAGATTTGTGTGTGTTTTGTACACGTTTCCCGAGCTGCGTTTAAACTCGTGAAAACACTGCTGAGAGTGAGCGGTATACTGCATGCCTCGATAGGGGTTCCGTTTCGGGCCGCACTGATTGCGCGGAAGCTTCGAACGTTTCACTTGACGTGTGCTTCGTTTAATTGTGGCGAAAGGTCGCGAGAGCGCTTGGAATTCGTGTTAGTTTCGTCACCGATTTTGTTCTCTGTGTGCAATGCCCGGAGGGGCGCTGTCGCGAAACAAATATCGGCCGACAAACCATGTATCCCGCTCAAAGCGAAGCTCGTTATTCCAAATAAAAGCGCAAAGCTTATCCAAAGTTGGCTCACAGCAGACAAGATGCTTCGTCAAAATGACTTAATTAAAAAAGCGGTTGCTGTGTATTTTGTATAGTCAAACGTTTGTATAAGGAACAAGTGCTCAAGGGCAAATACGGTTGCTGTCTATGGGGCTTTAAAATATAATTTTGGTTCGTTTCTTTTTTTTTCTCGTGTTTGACGTTTCCTTCGCGTTTCTTTATGTAATGATGCGTACGCGCATACTGTTCTTTTCTCTAAATATTGTTCCAGTGAAGGAAAACAAGAAGGTGACTTGGTCTAGAGGAAGACGAAGACTGGCCGTTTCCTGAACGCCATTGAGATTAGCCATTACGCTACCTATCATTCTGTCTCTGGGGGCGTAGGCACTAGGACACTGTAATAGGAACGTATGTGATGCCATATATAATTTTGTAATGGAAACAAGGAGACTTCCATGCTAATATTACTGTTTTATTTTCCACAACAAGAAACCAAAAATATTAACTTCTAATTTTAAGAAACTATAGCCTGAAAATTATTATTAACGATTAGAATTCATTTAATATCTCATTTTCAGCAAAAAAATATCCTATTTAGGCATTTATTCTTTTTCGACCCACTGCCGCCCGATTCATGGCCAATCCCCCGTAGTGGGTTGTGCTATATCTACTGGCACCAAACCAAACCAAGCCATTCAGACCAGTTGTAAATATACATTATTTTACACTCGTGGGCCTGCTTTCTTCCTGCAACATTTTGGTGGAGGTGCGGGGTACAATCGCGGAGCTTCGCAGCGGACGTAATCTACCTGCCGCCGCAATGGCAAATCAACCGACACAAGCGACAACGCCTCAGCCGCCCGTGCCAACAGTCATCCTCACTCATCACCCGGGGACATTTTGTGGCACGGACAACGCCGACGTCGAGGACAGGCTTATGATGTACGAGCGAGTGTGAGACAACAACAGGTGGGATCCAACAATGATGCTAGCAAACCTGATATTTTATCTGAGAGGAACTGCGAAGTAATGGTACGATACACATGAAGCTGACCTAACGAGCTGGGATGTCTGCAAAGAAAAAATGCGAGACCTGTTTGGCAGACCTGTCGGTCGTCAGCTGGCAGCAAAAAAGAAAAAGAAGAAGAACTTGCGTGCTGCGCTCAGACATCCACAGAATCCTATGTCGTGTACATACAGGATGTGCTGGCTCTCTGTCGAAAGGCTAATCACAACATGACCGAGGCAGACAAGATTGGTCACATGCTAGAATGTATTGCAGAGTATGCCTTCAATCTCCTGATGTGTAAGGATTGTGCCTCTGTGGATGCAATTATAAAGGAGTGCCGGCCAGTGGCGTAGCCGGAGCCTGCCAGTGACGTAGCCGGCGCACCCGGGGCCAGTAGGGGGGACGGGGGGGGCTGACATATACGTCCGAAGACACCCGAAAATTGTCGATATCCTCGCCTTCCTCGACTACACCCGGGTGGGAGGTGCGGGTGACAGAAGAGCTAAGGGCCCCGGGTGCCAGATTACCTATAGGTCATCTGGCACCCGGCGGCGGCGAAGGCACCCGGCGGCGGGCGAAGGCCCGCCGCGTCGCTCAATCTTTCGACAGATTGCCGAATACCGCCGCGACATCTTCTTGCGAAGACCCGCCGCGGTTCGTTCAGCCGACAGGACCGGAATATATAATGCGCATCGTTCGCCGTGAGCTTGAGGCCATGGCTCCGGCTCCAGTTCGTTTTCCGACTGTCGGGAAAGCGTGCCCGCTATCTCCCTTATACAAGCGGTCGTTCGGGAGGAAATAGCAAGTTTGGGCATTCCGTCTCTCTGCTCGGTCCGCCATACAAACACCTACTAGATTTCTCCTGCCGCTCGCTCCCAGACGCAAAGCTTTCCGCCACTCCGTCGCAACCCAGCTGACTGGCGCACAGCGGGTGATAAACCCATCTGTTTTAATTGTTCCGGTATTGGACACATCGCCCGTCATTGTCGCAACCACTGGTCGTCGCCTCCTCGATGGTCGTCTCCGAGTCACTACTGCCAAGTGCCAGGCAATCGTACTTTCTCGCCCTATACACCGACCAGGAACATCAACGCCGACAGTGCTCCACCAAGATCCAGCCGCTCCCCGTCTCCGCAAGGTCGTAGGTCCCGTTCGCCTCTCAATCACCGCTCTTCGTCCCCTTCTGCAACCGGTCGCTTCACTTCGGGAAACTAGGCGGTGCAGCTCCCGGAGGCGAAGCTGCAAGTCCGACCCGGCCCACAAATCATCTGTTGACCCTGCCTACACGTGGAAACCTACTGTACATTGAAGTTGATGGCGTTCCTGTTGCATCTCTCGTTGACACAGGTGCGCAGCTTTCAGTTATGAGCACTGCTCTACGCCGAAGGCTCAAAACGTTCTGACGCCCGCCGTACCGTGCATTATGCGAGTCGCCGATGGGAGTACTTCACCTGTTCTTGGAATGTGCACAGCACGTGGGACCATTGGGGGCCATTATACCGTTGTTTTATTTATCGTCCTTGAGCACTGTCCGCACGACCTAATTCTAGGCCTCGACTTCCTTTCGAAACACTGCCCAAATTGAGCGCTCCGCAGCTGTTGTACAGTTGGATCTGCCGCTTCCTGCCGACGCAGCAACTTGTGTTTCACACCGCTTATGTTCTGCTGAGTTTGCAAGGCTGTCTCCACAGGCAGCTACAAATGTCCTCCTGACGCCCTGTCCTCCCGTACCTGATTGCAAGTACGGCGTGTCGCCGCTTACTGTCGTGGTTTTGTCGCGCAATATTGCCCTACCGAGCACCTTAATCCGGATCCGCGAAAACTACGCTCGCGTGCCCATCCTCAATTTTAGATTTTCGTCACATGTGCTGCCACACGGCATCGCCATAGCGCATATCACTCCTTTGGAAGAATGTGAGATTTCTTCTTTGACCTCTGAATCTTTCCTCAGTACCAACGGACTTTTGTCACCCTCTCGTCCGTACTCGATGCCTGCGGACGATGTTTCTAAGATGATCGCCCCTGACCTTCCTTCCGAGCAAACAACAGCTCTTCGCCACCTCCTGTCATCTTATCGGGACATCTTCGATTTGGGTGATCGTCCACTTGACCAGACATCTGTTGTCACGCATCGCATCAACACCGGTGACGCCAGCCCCATACATAGGCGGCCATATCGTGTCTCCGCAACAGAAAGGGCCATCATACAGAAAGAGGTAGACAGGATGATGGACAAGCACATCATTGAACCTTCCAGTGGCCCGTGGGCATCACCGGTTGTCTTAGTAAAGAAAAAAGACAACTCGTGGCGCTTCTGCATTGACCATCGTCACCTCAACAGGATAACAAAGAAGGATGTTTATTCCCTGCCTCGCATTGACGACGCTCTTGACTGCCTTTATGGGTGCCAATACTTTTCCTCAATTGACCTCCGCTCCGGCTTTGGCAGATTAGCGTCGATGAGATGGACCGTGAGAAAACCGCCTTCGTCACACCGGACGGCCTGCACCAATTTAAATTCACGCCCCTTGGATTATACAATTGCGCCAGCTACATTAGAGCGCATGATGGACTCTCTCTTGCACGGCTTGAAGTGGTCTACATGCTTCTGTTACCTCGACCATGTGATTGTGTTTTCGCCGAACTTTGAGAGCCACCTGCGGCGCCTCACAACCATACTTTCTGTGTTTCGCAGGGCTGGCCTTCAGCTAAACTCTTCCAAGTGCCATTTCGGTAGCCGTGAAATTAACATGCTCGGCCATCTCGTAAACGCCGCCGGAATCCAACCTGATCCACAGAAAGTACACGCCTTGCGAAATTGTCCTGTACTTTGTTCAACAAACGATGTCCGTAGTTATCTGGGCTTATGCTCTTATTTCCGGCGATTTGTGAAAAATTTTGCCGACATCGCTCACCCTCTCACTGACCTTCTTAAGAAAGACGTCTCTTTCTCTTGGGGACCACTGCAGGAGAAAGCCTCCTCTACCCTGATTGAACGGCTTACAACTTCGTCGATTCTGCCACACTTTGACCCTTCTGCGCCCACTGAAGTACGAACTGACGCGAGTGGTCATGGCGTCGGCGCTGTCCTCTCTCAGCGTCAACAAGGCCAAGACCGTGTCATCGCTAACGCCAGCGGCCTTCTTTCCACGCCCGAGCGAAATTACTCCATTACTGAGAGGGAATGTCTCGCGCTCGTATGGGCGGTCGCGGAATTTCTACCGTACCTTTTCGGTCGGAGCCTCTGCGTCGTAACCGATCATCACGCTCTCTGCTGGCTCTCCTCTTTGAAGAACCGAACTGGACGACTTGCACGTTGGGCATTGCGTCTACAGGAATATACATTTTCTATTATGTATAAGTCAGGGCGCCTGCATAAAGACGCAGACTGCCTGTCCCGCAATACCGTGGATCAACCGGACGATACCGATGCAGACTCGGCCATCAGTGTTCTGGCCCTCTCCGGCTTCCTCCATATTGGCGACGAGCAATGCCAAGATCCTGTTCTTCGAGCACTGATGGAACGCCTAAGCTCCTCGTCCAATGACCCGTCCCTCGGGATGTTCACCTTGCGCGATGGAACTTTATACCGTCGTAGCGTTCGTCCTGATGGCCCGGAGCTCCTCCTCGTTGTTCCCAAGCACCTTCGACTGGCCGTGCTCCAGCAACTTCAGGACGCTCCTAGTGCTGGCCATCTGGGCATCACTCGTACTTACGTCCGCCTGCGGCGCCGCTTCTTCTGGCCCGGCATTTATCGCTCTGTGCGCCGTTATGTAGCTTCTTGCGACCTGTGTCAGTACCGGCAGACGCCTGCTATGCCTCCTGTTGGTTTGCTTCAACCAATTGATATCCCTGCAGAGGCCTTCTTCCGTGTGGGCCCCGACCTCCTTGGCCCCTTTCCAATTTCAATTAAAGGAAACAAATCGATTGCTGTGGCAACAGATTATGCCACGAGATATGCCATCGCACGAGCGATGCCAACCAGCTGCGCTACAGATGTCGCCGACTTCCTAATATACGACGTCATCCTGCACCACGGCGCCCCTCGCCAGTTACTCACGGATCGCGGCCGCTACTTCTCTACCGAAGGTTGTCGATGATCTGCTCCGCTCTTGTTCTACAGAACACCAGCTTGCTACCGCGTACCACCGTCAAACGAACGGCCTCACCGAGCGACTCAACCGCACACTAATTGAAATGCTGGCCATGTACGTTTGCGACGATCACCGCGACTGGGACGTCGCTTTACCATACATCAATTTCGCATACAACTCGTCCCGTCACGACACTGCCGGATTTTCACCATTTTACCTTTTGTATGGCCGCGACCTCACCTTGCCCTTCGACACGTTGCTACCTTCCGCAGTACAATCACCCAGCACTGATTACGCTCGCGATGCTATTGCCTTAGCCGCCCAGGCCCGAGATGTCGCCCGTCGTCGCCTCAAAGTCTCGCAAGCTTCTCAAAAGCGACGCTACGACCTTCGGCACCGCGACCACCATTTTTAACCTGGTTCCCTTGTCCTTCTCTGGAAACCTTCACGTCGCGTCGGCTTGTCGGAAAAACTACTATCCGGTTATTCTGGTCCGTACCAGATCTTACGTCAGCTGTCCGACGTGACATACGAGATCGCCCCAGTCGGCCAGCCTTCAGTGCCTCCCAACGTCACCAGCGATGTTGTTCACGTCGCCAGGCTCAAGCCCTATGTCCCCCCATTAAGTGAGGCTCTATAACTTGCACCGGGACGGAGCTAACCCCACCGGGAGGGCGATGTTACGGTGAAGGGAAAGAAGAAGGTGACATGGACTAGAGGAAGACGAAGACTGGCCGTTGCCTGAACGCCATTCAGACCAGTTGTAAATATACAATATTTTACACTCGTGGGCCTGCTTTCTTCCTGCAACAATATTTTCTACACGTTGTCTCATATGCATACTTCCTTACAGTTTTATCTGTTCTTCATTGTGCGTTTGTGTATATTCAGTTTAAACGTACTAGATTAACATTTCTCTTCTGCTGCCACAACTTGTGAGCAACCGTCGTCCCAGGTGGGCCCCGTCAGCCCGTTGCTGTCTTTTATCCTCCCATCCTAAGTGCGAAGGTGCGCACTTGAATAATGATGCACACTTGCACACTTTAATAATAATAATCTTTATTTCCATCGGGATGATGGAGGAGGTTGTGGGTAAAAGCTGCTCGTAAACGGCAGCTTGACAAAGGCCCACAGCCCCCTTCTACAGGGCAACAACAGCAAAGCAGGGAAAGACACACACAAGTATGCATATAATCTCTTCGCAATTTAGCAGAGCCAAAAATAACAGGATCATTTCATAAATTAAATAGAAATAAAGTAAATAGAACAACAATCAATACAATAAATGCAGAGGGTATAAGGCTGTACAATAAACACATGATTAAGTGTACACATTATAGGAATACAGGTGGAGTTACTAGGAATGTGTGCAGTGAAGCTGTCGTAATTCACGTTTAGATATTTTAGGTAGGTCAGTCCCGGATGTTTTGCAGTTGTTTAATAGAGTTGGAAGGGTGAAGGATAATTTTTCCATTGTGTAATTGGTTCTAGGAGTTGGTACAATCCACTCCTCTTTATGACGGGTAGTGTAAAACACAGTGCTCTTTTTCAGTAATGACAACTCATGCAGAGATTTAAGATGATTTTTTAGTTCGCGCTGGAATGCAAGTGCTAGCTTATAATTGTAAAGATTGAATACTGGTATTATGCATGCTTTGGAGAAAAGACCTTGCGAGTGACTGTTGTATGGTAGATTAAAAAGTACTCTGATAAGCTCTTTTTTTGAAGTATAAAGATCCTTTGCAAATTTGTATACGTGGTTGTGCCCCAGACCAAGAAACAGTAATTAAGATGAGAGTAAAATAGGGAATTATAAAGCAGGATCTGTACTTGATACGGGAGATATGATCTGTAATGGGAAATAATGCCGACTGCTCGAGCTAACTTTGTTAGAACAGCATCAATGTGACTATCCCATAGCATGTTCTGAGAAAATGTAACACCCAGAATTTTAATATTATTTGTGATTTCTATTGGTGCGCCACCATAACTTAAGCTTACATGAGAATTTAGCTGCCTCGATTTAGGTCTAAATATTACAGCTTTCGTCTTATTAACATTTATGTTTAGATGGTTTACTACTGACCACGTTTTAAGCTTAGTAAGGAGAGAATTCGCGTCATTGTGTAAGCTATGGCAGTCTGGAGCAGATAGAAATATACTAGCATCGTCGGCATACAAGACATATCTAGGTTTAGTAGAGCGGTTAGTGAGATCATTGACGTAAATTTTAAAGAGAAGCGGACCAAGAATGCTGCCCTGAAGAACACCTTTAACTATGGATTTTAAATCAGAACGATACGTTTCGATTTGAACGAACTGCTGTCGAAAATTGAGATATGATTTGATAAGTTCAAGAAAATGACCTCGGATTTCATAAATTTCCAGTTTCTTCAGCAAAGTTAAGTGATGAATACAAATTAATGCTTTAGAAAAGTCGACATAAATACCTAGTACAAAGTTCTTTTTTCCAAATTCGGACAAAATAAATTCCTTCTGTTCCAGCAAAGCTAATTCGGTTGATTTGTTCTTCCTAAACCCATATTGAGCATCTGAAATAAGTTTGTGTAAAAGCCTTTGGAAAATATGGGTAAGACGGAGATGGGTCGGTAATTATTCATATCATTAGGATCACCCTTTTTGAAGAGCATAGTTATTTTAGCGATTTGCATTCGCTTTGGAAAGCATGCACTTGTTAGGCAAAGGTTAAAAATATGGGTTAAATATGGACATAAGACATCCAACACATATTTCACCGGACGTGTCTGAATTCCTTCAGCGTCGCAACTTGAACTATTATTTAAAGAAGAAAAAACTGATGTAACTTGATCCTCTGTTACAGGGCTTAGAAAAGCAGATGAATTATTTCTAACGGGCATAAAATTGTAAAAATCTTCAAGTATATCTTGATCAGAATAATGAAGTAAATACTCATTAAAGGAATCTGCAAGGGCGCAGCCAGACACTTCACAGTCGTTTATTGACAGCTTCTCGATTCTAGGTGAAAGTTTCGTGCGTTTAAAAACATTGTTCAACTTTTTCCATACGAGGTCACTTTTCTTTAGGCAACTGTGGAATTCAAAGTAAATGTAACTAGATCTGCTTTTTTTAACCTCCTTGTTTAATTTATTTCGGCACGCCTTAAATTGCTTTAAGGTATCAGGATCTTTTGTTTTAATAAACTGATGGTAAAGCATATTTTTCTCGTTGATTTTTCGGCGCAGTTCTGGAGTTATCCAAGGTTTGCGGATTTTTTTACCTAAGGTCCTCAATTCGTTATATCATGACGAGCTTTAACTGTATACGCTTTGTACATTGTATGAGGTGTTTCAGCTACAACCGTCTCCGACTAAGTATATATGGGTTTCAAAGCAAAGTTCATAGAAGGTCGTGAACATAGGAAAGTAATCGCTTATAAATTGCATAATTAACCATATTTTCTTGAATAACTTTCTGACAGTTGCTTTAGTGCACGTGTGCTAAGTGTGGAATTTAATCCGGTCAGTGTTCAAGGGCAAGATGTATACCTGAAATGAGCCAAATTTGAGGTATATTTGAATGAAATGAAAATGCTTACCGCTATGATGAGTGTACAAGCTGACAAGCTGACCTGTCTTCGTCAGAACAAGGACAAGACCCCTTGTCCGATACTGATAGAGACGCAAATTCACAAGCATTTGTGCTCGCCTCTGTATTCGTCTTTCTGCGGTAATAATGTCGATTAGCAAGCGCCAGTCAAGGACAAGTTCTGATCTGCATTGCTCAAGACGTGCCAGCTTGTTATATAGAAATCCACCAGTATTCGAAATATTCGTCCGCAAGATTGGCGGTGAAATTGATTGACGTTCACGTAGTCCTGTGAAACCATATTTCCGCACGTATTGGGAACTTCGAAAGTCGCTCTTGTCTCAAGATTTCCGCTAGGTGGATGCGCCTCGAGTACTGACCGGCTCAAATTTCGCACTTGGAACTCGTGCGCTTAAAGTAATAATTAGCATTTTAATCGGTGACATCTTGTTAAATAATCTTGCCCTAAAATTATGATTTCATGTAAAATATCCCATTAAATTTACGCAGATACAACGGATATGTTCAAACCTATGCGAAGCAACTATTTAGTTTGAGGAAGGTTCTCTAATGAAAATTGGGGAGGTTTTTAAGGTGACCTGACGTCCTGGTTTACACGTCCCGCTTTTACCGCCGTGGTCCCCTGGCTTATAAGAAGAAGTTTTCTCCCGCTCTGCTTTTTTCCGGACTCCGAGATTGCCGAAATGCCTGCCCTTTGGAGGCGAATAGATTGCTCACTTTCTCAGCTGTAGTGGCGCAACCTTCAAACAGACTCGAGAGGCAGGCCGGAAGTTTGGCAGCGCTGCCTCCGAACTTAACGGTTCGGCAAGCGAGCCGTCATGAAATCGCATTCCTCAGAGGACGCACGGCCACTTAACGGTTCGTACGTGTTCTCGGTCCTGCTACAATAGTAGAGCTACAAATAACAAGCTGTAGCAAAGTCAAAGCGCACTGATCACGCCGTGAAGCTTGTCTTGCATGTGTGCTAGAAGCACGTTGAATATAGTGCCGAAACCCAAGTCCAAATATACTGAATAATCGGAAAGGTGTTTCCCAACGCATTAAAAGAAAGAAAGAAAAGGAAAAGCTTGGAATAAATGTTTAATTTCGTTTCTATCTCGGATGATGCTCGTCGATTGAAGGATAGTGAGGAGAGGCGTATGCAGAGAGAAGCAGGGCACATATCGACATTTAAGGATTATGTATGTGCCAGTGTCACAGTGGCACGTACACATTCAGAAGAATTTGCCAAAAATGGACACGTACCTTGTGACGCTAACCGGATGGCCCAATTATGGGGTATCCCATATGTAAGAAAATTAAGAAAGTCAAATAATGCCGTTGAGTATCACGCGCTATTGCGTTAAGAAGGGTGTGTGCATTACAGATACATACATGGTGAGCTGACATTAAATGTACAGGTCGTGTCGGGCTTTATTGTTTGATTACGCAGAACAGTGGTGCGCTCAATGACACTACTTTGTCGGTCAATGCTCAGTCGTTTGTTTGGTTTAAGTACGCAACTTTCTTGCCAAACTGCCTGTCTGGGATGAAAGCCTAGGTTAACAGTATAGGAGATAGCAGTCGCTAAAACACAGCGGACACGAATGAGGGAAACCAACCGTACGCAACATGACCAGGATTGTTATTCGGAGTGGTGAACTAGATCGAGTCTACACACGATGCCCTATTCGTGTTCCTCCTCGTGTCCTAACTGTACTGTTCGCGCACTTGGCCTTTTTCAACTACTTCTTTGAGTTCGGGACAGTCTCGCGTCGCAGGAAACATATTGAAATAGTTGTATCCGCTTACTCCGGCACGGAGGAGCACCATATTTACTTCCGTTCCGGTACAACGCTGAAGCTATTTTGTTCCCGCTCTATATTTTGTCACGTGACCGCGGCGACCAGTCAGCGAGTTTGCGATCCTCCATCTTCGGTTGCAGGCAGGCTGGCGCCGACGCATTCACGACGCCGTCAAAACTGCGCCGCGGTAATTTCTTGAGCACACATCCTTCCATCGGCGATTCTCCAGGGCTGTTCACTCGTGGTTTCTCGGCGTTCCTTCTCCAGGACTGCGTTCTATAAGGCACTGCTGCTGCCGCCGCCGTCTCGCCAAGCTGCGCTCCTGCACGAAATGGAAGACTCCTGCATTACGCAATTTGTGATATCGTTCGACTGTGACGTCACGCGGAAAGTGCGCCAACCCTTACATTCCAATCGAGGACGCTACCTACACTTAAAGCGCCAACCATGGCATGGGTTATACAACTGTTTGTTTGTTTGTTTGTTTGTTTGTTTGTTTGTTTGTTTGTTTGTTTGTTTGTTTGCGGACCTTTCGCAACGTCAACGACTATATACTACAACATTTAGCAGGTCTATGCAACAAATCAAGAGTAGCGTCAGCTTAAATAGCGGCCCTGAAGGCACGCAGGTAATTCTAAACTCTGCGTTTAGCTGGCACTAAATTCTGCGATGAGGTCACTCAGGTCGGGAGAAGTCTACGCGAAGACCGTTAGGAAATATTCGCCGGCGCCCGTCCACTAAGATTCAGTGCAGCGGTGGTATACTCTGCTTCGCGATATTACCGAGATCCCTTCAGTGTATGATGCCATTATTTGGCACGCAAGTTCTGCTCAGGTTCTGCAAAGTCTCACTTCATTTTATTTACTAGCGGCAATCGTATGGAAGTTCAAACGTGGGTCCTGCAGGACACGCAGGGACGATGGGCAGCAAAGCAGTCTGCTCAACTACCGCCCTGCGCTCCAATCGCGTCAAACTGCGCACCCAAACTTGGCGAGGCTCTTTGGGAGGACACGGACCGATTAGAATCGAACTTTCCAACAGTCTGCCAATACCACGTTCGAGGGCGATCCTCGCCTCAGGCGTGCGAATGCCCACATGGCGTACCCTCCTTCGACCTTTCCTGCCTCCTCCTGTCTCCGCGTAGCCTGCATTGTACTGCTCGTATACTCTCCACCCAGCATGGCCAACGCCTGTACACAGTGGGATACAGTTAAAACTCGGTCTAACGAAACCAGATTTTACGAAGTTCCCGATCTAACGAAGAAATTTCCATTCCCCGGCAGGTACTCATAGGGTTCAATGTTGTCATTAACCCGAATTAACGAAACTAACTTGGCCGAACTCGATTTGACCAAGTTTTGCTTGAAATAAATGAGTAAAGAAAGCGGCGATTTCTTTCTAATTTTGACACAGACTGGCTTTTCTTCGAGCGTGCGCTCTAAACCTATCGCGTTAAACCATCTAGGTGCCCTGGTCACGGCTCTATTTTGACGAGGCTGCACGCTGCGCCCATGCACGGAACAGCCAACACCGTCTCGGTAGGTTGCTTCCATTATTTCATGGTTTGTGCGACAGATGGCTAGATTAGCGGTAAGTACAATGCCGCGGTAGCTCTTGCGTGCGGCTACGTTACAATTTGAGATTTCGAAGGAGCAAAAATAAAATCCTTTCTCGATTTCACGAACTTCCCGATTTAACGAAATAATTCGAGCGTGGTCATCACTTCCTTAACTCGAGCTTCGACTGTACATCCAAAAGTGCCCGACACGGTCACCAGCAGGCACCTCATCTGAGGGCTCGCTAGCGGCATCTTTTGAGATTATTAAATATTCAATTCATTCATTTATTCCCCGTACCAATGAGACCTGGCAGACCATGAAAACGTATTTAAGTGGCGGCGCTAAGTCGATACACGGGTCACAGCACGCGCCACTCTGCCGCAGGACTTTCTTGCACGTCTCTGAGTCACGCGTAACGACACGCTTACCTGAAAAATAAAGCAATAAAATCAGCTATAACAAATAATAAAAAAAATAACTTACGACAAATCCAACGCACTTGGAATCTACGTTAAGCGAAACTTTCTTGAGTCGTGTCAATTAAATACTATGTCAAGAGACACATGGTGCGTGCAGTTTATTTTCAATTTATTCAATTGTTTACGCCTAACTGCTTTAATGCAAACACGAACTTGTCACATGATAAATGTCTCGTGCGTGGGGGATGACTTGCAGGCTAATGCGACGTTTTGCGCGTGCGGAAGGAAGTGTTATTCAATTCAATTCATTTATTTTTCCATGTGCCCATGAAGAGCTGTAAAGCTGTGGCTTTTATACATCTGCCTTAATTAATAAGAGATCGGTCCTTAAAAGGCCTTAACAGTTCTAGGTCTTAATAATAGTGCACTTGTGAATTCACAAAGAAGAAAAAAATAATACGAAGCACTAAATGTGAGCAAACAGGGGTACAGGATAGCGTTAAAAATGGAATTTAAAGCAAGAACAGAAATAAGTCAAAGAGCAGACGTGGGTGTTAAAAATGTCAAGATCATCACGCAAGGAAATTTGTTGAGTTAAAATACGCCTCGTAGCATTACGCGAATCTTTAGCTTTCAACTTATGTATGGCTGTCGCGATATCGCGTTCTGAAAAACGTGTAATGCTAAAGTTATCATTAACGTTATGGGCAGAGGCCTAGGTACTGATAAGTGGTAAACATGTAACGACGTGTCTTCAATATGCATCAACTTTTCTGATGAACACTTGACCGGGGTCTATGTCCCGCTAGTCCTTTCTGAATGACCTCTATCCTGCGTCGTGCCTTTCCTCTCAGCAGCGCCACACATATGATGAGACAAAAGCATGCAGACGCCAAACTTGGAGGAACAGTTCCACATGCGGACTCGCCTGAGCGGCTGTAATGCGAAATCGGGAATGCACTGCCTGCAGGATCGGTTCGCATTGCAAACTACATTAAAGGGACACTAAAGGTTACCAGAAAGTCAAGTTAAAGTGATAAAGTGATGCTCTAGAACGTCTAAGGCGTCAATATAATCGCGAACAGAGCTTTAGTAACCGAGAAATTGAGGTAAATGCATGACACGATTTGAGACGCCCCAGCGACATTCCGGTACTAGCCCGATGACGAAAGCACTCCTCATCATAATTTATGTCACTATAGTACTCAACTACTCGTATTAAAAAGATCATTTAATTAGATTATAAGACGGAAGAAAATGCTACTTGTCTACTTCTATTCGAGGGAGGAGGAGGAATAAACTTTTATTGTAGAACCAGCACTTTATGATGGCCGGGCCTAAGCCTCCCACGAAGGGACGTCGAGGGCTTGCCTCGCCGCCGCCTCGCGGGCGTGATGGGTCGCCCAGGTTTGATCGTCGAGGGCGGAGCTCCGCAGAGCCTCATGCAACCTCGACGAGAGAGTCGTGGTGTTAGTCTGTGTGTACTGTGCTGGGCACTCCCATAGCATATGCGGAAGCGTAGCCGGGTGAATTCCACAGCACCGGCAGTTGGGGGTAGTGTAGACGTCTGGAAATATAAGGTGGAGGCGGGCGGGTGAAGGGTACGTGTTTGTTTGTAGTAGACGCGGGGTGGTAGCCTGCGCCCGGCTGAACTTTGGGTGAGGCGGGGGGAAGGTTCGGCGACTGAGGTAAAAGGCCTTAACGAGATCGTTATAAGTTGTCAGATTGTCCCTGGTGTCCAACTCATCTCCAGTGACTCCGGCGCGGTTGACTAGGCCTCGCGCAATGGAGTGGGTGACCTCGTTGAGATTCGACTAAGAAAAAACATTTTGACGTTACCCTTGAATAGTATGGGTGATCGAAAGGTTTCGTTTTCGCTCGACTCTGCCCGCTCGACTTTGCGTCGCGCGCGCTTTGGAGTTTCAGTTGTTTCTTTATCGCGTCGTGCTACGGTGGTCCTGCTGGCTCGCGAAACTTGCATTTGGAACAAGCAGCGAGAATGCCACGTCCATGTGATGTCGTGGGATGCGCTAACGGTCCGCGGAACTTGGCCAAGGGCAGTTGCAGCGGCGAATCCAACGTTACGTATCACTGTCTGCCATCGAGTGAACCTCTCCGTTCGAAGTGGTTAAGTGCCGTACCTCTGCCACAGAGCGCTGGCAAAGAGCCGAAAACTCACGTAATGTGCTCGCTGCACTTTCGTCCAGAGGATTACGAGTTCAACGCCGACTTACTGAAGTCGCGTGAAGTGCCTTTCAAAGCAGGCCTTCGTCGTAGTAGTACGCAACGACGCCGGCAGCGCGAGCCCTCAACAGCAGGTCACGTTCATCAGTGCTTAAATCGCTGAATTGGAGCCCAGCATCGCGAGCTAATGTGTCAGGGTCATCCATTGCAACGAGCGTCGAATTTGGCGTCATAAAATAAAGAACCAGCTTATCGTCGTGCGCTTTTCCTTCCGCTACCATAGTTCCGCTTTCGCGCAGCTGTCGGCTCTGTTTCTGGCCGCGCGTTTGCGTTTTGTGCAGAAAAGCCGTAGCGCCGTCTGCGGGAGCCGTTTTACTCACCGACGGCGCAACGTCACTATGAGACCATGACGTCAATACTCCTCGATCGGAGGGCGGGTGATTTGAACTGCGCTAGAGGTACGCGGACGCTTCAGAACGCATTTTCTCTTAAAATAAGTCTTTTCTTCGCACGAAACAAGCGTTTCGAGGCTTCTGGGATGGTATTTCAACAGTCCACGTTGACTTAATATTAACCTTTAGTGTCCCTTTAAAACCCTTGCACACACGGGGTGTCTCTTTTCTTTTGTGTTTATTTTACTATACAAATTTTATTTAAAAAATACTCACGATTAAAAATTTGTAAATATTTTTCTAGAACCTTGGGGACAGTTGTTTAAAAGGCAAATTTGGAGTCAGTCACATTTTAATGCATCCCCATTTTGTATAATAAAAATTGCATTTTTAACGCATCCACATTCCTTATTTTAAAAATTGCAAATAATTCAAGATATTCATCGTCGAATTTCAATGTGCAAGCCAGACGATATCGAAATCGAGCGCACCGCTAGCGCAGAAAAGGCTGTCCACGTAACAAACGGAAATGGCCCGTGAGGGAGTTAAAGGGACACTAAAGCGAAACAATAAATCAGTTTAGACTAATGAAGAATTGTTTCAGAACCCTGCAGGCAGTCATTTCAAAAAATAGTTTGATTATTAGATGAGAAAATGAAGGTCCAAATACCATATTTGAATTTCGCGCCGAAACGCCAGCGCCGGTACGTCAGCGTGACGTCAGGGATTCCAAAGTATGTTTTCGCATTTGGGCCGCGTTGGCCGAGTAAAGGTTCCCGAAACATGCCATGTTTAATATTTGGTTCCTTTAGAACACAATGTAGTCAATCTGTACCGCTATATATAATTAGTAGGCCCTAGAAGATGCCATAAAAATCCATGACGTCACAGCCACCAGGTGCGGGAACATAAGTAGGCGTCGCCACCCGTATTTCGTTCTTGCGCTTTTTCTGGCTTACCAAACGTCTTATCGTTGTAAGAGTGGTGTTTTTGGTGTTGTAGAAAAGTAATTTACTGATGCAGGAGAAATCATTTTTCACTTTAGTGTCCCTTTAAGAAAGTCGCAGTTTCGCCGGATAGGCGAAGCATCGGTTGCGATAGCAAATCATTACACAGCTATAAGAAGTAAGGATAGTAGTTCTTTCGGCCGTATAAGCACGTAAACATTTTGCTGACTAACTAAGTTAACAAGCGTGGTGTCACGCGCGCACAACAAAGCATGAACCCGTCTCGCTCAATGACCGCGGAAACTTTTTATCAGAACGCTGGAGTGAGAAAGTGCGGTAGCAGGAGCGAGCGAACTGACCTTTGTGCGGCCTCTCGCTTCAACTCGGCGACGAGAACACAGCGCACACGAAGCTATCAGCCTTCGGCGCACTCTGTCCCCGTGGCAGATCGCTTTCGAGACAGGGCCGCGCGTTCTCGCTAAGTCGCGCCATATACGCAGCCGCCTCCGGAGTCGAACCCCTTTTGAGGTAGTGCACTTCGAAAGCCTAGAAAAAAATACCGGTATACCTCAGAGGGCCTTAAATAATTCGCTATAATGGCTTCACTAGGAACGAGTTTCGTTTTCCGGGAGGTGTCTGTATCATGGCGTCGAGGGGGTCACGCGGTAGAGTGAGATCGTAACGTTGCGGCACTCGCTCCCGCGGCTTGCTCGGTCGTCTGCTATATCGGGTCGCGCACCGAGTAGTAGCGCAGCATAACAGACGACGACTGAGCGCAGAAAATGAACATTCGATGATGTCGTGGCCAGAGTCCTTTAATACCCTTTTTTTTAAAGCGTGAAATGACTTTGGTACAACTTTAACCATTTGAACTTCGCATAGCGTGCGCAGAATGATTATGACACGCAAGAACGCCCCACTTTCCATTTGTTTGTAGTTTATTACATCTGAAATTGTTATAGAAACAATACTTAATGTGAAGTTCACTGAAATTTATTCTTATCGCACATGTTTTATTTACGCCTGAGTTTGCAATTTTTAGCGCACGGATTTTCCCAGATGCTCCTCGTGAAGGGTAGGAAATTAAAATAGCTTTTTTTTTTGCAGTTTTGTACTCGTATAACCTTTCAAGTTGTTGTCTTCCTAGGATGTTAGTTTAAGACAAAAAGGGCGCAATTAAACCAACGAAAAAGATGTACTCGCCCTCTAATTCTTATTGCGCGTCATTAAAAGGTTCGCTATAAGCTATCGCACTTTTTTATTTTTTTGTTCGCACCTTACCCGTCCGTTTATTTATTTAGCACAATACCCACAATGCCCGTAGGCATTACAGCGGGGTTACCGTTGCGTAAACATTCTTCCACGATTGAAAGTGGAGTCGCTGTGCTTGTATTCGAAAACGCCGAGTACACGATAGAACAACACCTGCCGCGAGAGCTTTTTCTGGGTCGGTCGGTTTGTTTTAGAACATGTCAAGAATAGCAAGTTCAGACAAGCAGCGACGAAACGTGTTGTATATACGCCCATTCTCTTATTCCATTTCATTTTCTCTCCGAGCAGGTAAGCGTGATGTCTTTCTGGGGTCGCAATGGCTACTGTAATTAAAGCCATAAACTACATTCCTTTTTTCTAGATATCGTCATGGAAACTGTTTTTGTTGGGTTGAGCGTCATTTGCTATTATTGGTCACACCATTACGTGAGCTTTTACATCCTAGTCTGCAACTCCAATTGATAATCGAAAAAGTATCTTGCGACATACGACACAATCATCTGCGAATTATCGCAACGGAACAGTAACGCAGTTTTTTTAGATTAATAATGAATGTGAGGAATAGCAGGGCCCCCAGTACACTGCCATGGGGCGCGCCTCAGATTCTACTACGAATAACTTAGATTTAGGGTCATTAATTCCAACATATTGTTTGCCATACTGAAGATATATGAAGTAAAATTTAGTTATATTGACATTTTAAAGGTAGTACTATTTTGAGCAACAGCTTTGGGTGGGAAACTTTATGAAATGTCTTGGCGAAGTTCAAGAAAATGAGATCCACCTGTCCACGAAATGTTGGACTATTTGAACAAGCTGCGTTGTTGTAGATAGCTCCTTGCGAAAACCACGCTTAGTTGACGATAATAAATTATGTGTATTAGCGTAAATCGTGAGGTGCTTAGTAATGATAAATGTTGTAGAAGTCATATATAGCCAGGTTTCCTGACATGCTCGTTGAACCGTGGCAGGTATGGTACCGTAAGTGGATTCTCATCTCCAATGTTCTTGCGTTTATGCCTATATTATTCACGTGAGCTACGCTGAAAAGCGTAGATCTGCGCATGAAAAAACCCGCAATGCGCCGGTCTGAGCTCCTTCGGCTGGCACTGTAGCGTTGCCTTTGAGAAATATATTGTTTGGGAAATAAGCTCTTTGAATAAGTTTTTCTCGAACGAACACGTCGCAAAAACATATTTGAGACGACCATCATAAGTATACAAGCATAGATAAGGAGAGCGAACAAACGAAATACTGCAGAAGGCGCCTGGACACCGACTGAAATCCCGAATTGCAGCAGACGACAGGCGCGAGTCCGTGCCCTGACGTTACGCGAGCGACGCTCACAGCGCCCCTATAGGTCGTTCTTGGTGCTAATAGCTTCTGCTTCACTACGGGTTCTGCAGAGGATTACCAGGGAACGTAAACCGTTCCACGTCCCTGCCTCTATCAGCACTCATTCACCTCTTCACAAACTGCAAAGTCTATATAACTCATTTTCTCCATCTTGATATTTTTCAAAACATGTCTTATTTCGGTTCCGAGCTTCCCACTTTCTCTGGGGCCTTCTTTCTAGCTGCATTCCTCCCCTGTCTTCTCATAGTTTCTCTCGCCTTCCGTATATATGTGTAATGTATATTGCATGTAATTTTGTATTATTGCTTGATTGTTGCTCCTTATGTACCTGCTTATCCTAAGTTTTCTGGTATATCGTCTTCGCGAAAAAATAAAGTCAGCAATTGAATCGTAAAGTGAATACATTCTTTGGTATCACGCATACAACATACATCACAGCATTCGTTTCAATAAAAACCGAGTGCAAGACAAGCATCCAAAGCACGAAATTGATGATAGGGCGCTGCTGTTAACAATGTGGAGCACGTAGCGCTCCCCGCATACGTTCCGCGGTAAAGGTTCCTGTTGCGCAAGCCGCAGCGGCGACGGCAGCTTGCGACGTGCGGAGTGGAGTGATGTCACTATATAGCTGTTTGTAAATAAAAGAACCAGCCTATAGCAACTGATTTCATTGTTGTTGCCGCACCGCTCTGGGTATGCAACGCCTAGTTAGGACTCCCGAGGAGCAGCGTGAATACGAGGAGCGGTTAAGGGAAAAGGAACTGGAATGCGACCAGCGGGGGCGTGCTACCAAAATTGATGAACTTCGTTCCCGAGAGGTTCAATGCGACCGACAAGCCCGGCAAGATGGAGGTGTCCGCACCAGAGAAGCCTAGCGCAAGTGACAAGCTCGCCAAGACGACAAGGATCGCCGGCAAGGAGAGAACCCTACGAAACGAACGTGAAGCTGGACATATACTTTCGCAAGGCCGGGATGGCGAGCCAATTTTTTGTTTGTTTGTTTGTTTCGCTGTGAGTCAGTATTTAGACCCCCGGTTCTTTCTGGGAGCACAAGATTAAAAAATTGTTCATTTATTTGTCTTATATATATATATATATATATATATATATATATATATATATATATATATATATATATATATATATATATATATATATATATATATATATATACATACACACACACTTGAAAGAAATGAAAGGGAAAGCAAGATGCAGGCTGGCAATGGCCACCGGAAGGGACACAACGCCTGTCTACTTTTCAGAAAGCAGAGGAAAGAAACATAGAAATGGAAGATAGGAAGAAGGGAAGAGAAAGCTCCCAACGAATAGAGCAAAACAATGACTAAACAATAGAGCATGGCCAGTAACTGTAAGTTACGCTGCTAAAGGAATGAAGAATAGAAGCCAAGCCCGAGGTTTGGTCGCTGGTTAACAACCAAGGAATGTCGGACAATTACGATACTCCCTAATGCGAAATTTTAGCGCAGCTGTGTACGTGTTTTTGGTTCCCATTTCGCGATATATTTAGGCACATAATTTTACACCGAAATCACCGCACCGACTGGCAGTGGGCCAGTGCCGTCAGCGCCTTCGCAGAGGGAGGGTATTAGATTCGTCGGACGATCTCGCCGCTGCCACCATTTGTTAGAGTTGTCGGACGATCTACGAGCTGTAGGCCGATCTCACCGCTGCCATTCAGATGTAAGATTTGGCAGTCGTAGCTGTAGGGATGAACATGGGAGGAACTAGGTGAACAGGATTTATTTACATTATTTACATCTTAGACAAGACATACATCGACAGTCTAGCGTGACTCCCATATGGAGCCCGCAAGACTAACATACAGCAAACAGCTTACGGGCACACAGCTCACGAGTACATTTCGAGCATGACAACGAGCACACAACGAGCACGACAACGAGCACGCTCTAGCAGCCGGCAATCGCTGCTTATAAGCACTCCACTTGACGTCATAGTTCGACGTCATTGAAGATGACCCGCCCTTTTGGAGGAAGCGGGCTCACATACACGTGTTGCACAGGTTTCAGTGATCCGGAGCCGACGTCAGAGGGGCTTCATAGAACTCTGAGCCGTCCCTGTTGACGCGGCCGGATAGCACATTGTCTGGTTTCTCGAAAAGCTCATGGGGAGGTTCCGCCAATTACCTCCCCTCGAGAACTCCCCTGAGCTGACCCCGCGCCACGTGGCTGCTGGTTGCCCGCAGTTTTCTGAAGTGCGCCCCGTCCGGTTGGATTGGAACACGTGCAGCGGGCTGAAATAGCTGCAGGCCGATCTTAACAAGGGGCAGTCTGGAAACGCTGGCATAATGAGCGGCATCCGAGCCAGCTGTCGAAAAAGACGACGACAAACGCGCAAGCAGTGGCACGAGCGCGTTCGCGCGGTTACGCCGTGGGACGGCGACGCTCCACCCAGGAACGGGCACCTAAGAGCTGCGCTCTAAAAAAGCTACAAACGAGAAGCTCGGTTAGTTTCTTCTAGAAAACTAAGGAGCACGCTTTGAGCTTGATCGCGTCGAGGCGAACAACTACTGGGGCACAGACATTCATTGAGGGTCGTACACCGCAGACCAAGATGATAGTCGTCCAGTAGTGACTCGCGCACCACAGTCAAAGCGAGGTGTTCCTGTACCAGCTACGTGCCGAAGTGGCTCACTTGCAGAGGCAAATCGTGCGAGACAACTGTTAACAGGCGTCAGCCGAAAACTGGGGAGAAAGGACAAAGGAAGCTCCGCGTTAAAATGGCCGGGATAAAGCAACGAAGAGCGTGCCGGTATCTCTTGAAGAGAAGGCCGAGGTGGTAACGGGACCAAAAGCGTGCGGCCAATCCCTCCCTCGTGGGAAGAAGAAGTGCCCTCATGCGCCGATGCGATCTTATTCTCTGGCTAGATCTTGGCTTCATCCTGCCGCTCATTTCTTGGCCTACCCCCCTTAGTGGTTTCGAGTCATGACAGCGGTTCATCATTATCATGTTTGGATGGGCGGTTCATGCGGGAGTTGCGTGTCCTGCTCAGGGTGGAATTGTTCCACGTCTGCCGTCTTACTGGCTTCCAGAACCTACGCTCGTGGAGCTTTCGCTTGTTCCACCACAGCCCTGGCCAGATTCAAGACATGTCAATAATCGATGCTCCAAAGTCCCACAGGAGATTGAACTTCAAGTCGAATCTGTCGTTTGACCAGACGAGCAGTGGTCCCGACCGCCTGCCAGCCAACCTGTGCTCGGTGCTGTTCTGCGAGATAGCTCAAAACGTGGAATGCTGCTGCTCATCTAACGTCAGGGATGCAGCTTGGCTTCTTTCAACGACAGCGGACCCCAGTACGCGGGGGAGGTAGGACCTCGGCTCACACGTGGCAGTTTGTCGAGCAGAACGTTTTTTTTTTGCGACTCCGCCGTGAATGGAGACGACGAAGGTGAGAAAAAGCACCGAATGAAGGTCGGCGGGAATGAAGGCTGGAGCAAGTGGTGCAGCAAACGTGTGACGATTACGAGGCCCCATACCCAGAGATGGGACACTGTCCGGTGGTTCGGTCGGCGCCTACGCTTCGGAAGCGAGACGAAGAAATTGCGGGGCTCAAAAATAGGCTCAAAACTCTTCGAGAGAGCCGCGCCCGCGGTGTGCAGCAGCTTCGTCTAAAGATGGAGAAGCTACTCTTGGCAGAACCACTGCGGAGTGTGGCGGAAGTAAACAACTGCACATCCATGAACAAGCAGAAGCCCACCGGCGCGAATGTGGCTCTGGGCATCGTGCGGCCCCCGCAGCCACGGCCACGGCTTCAGAGGCTTCCACGACTTCTTCCCAAACCCGAGAATGAAGAGGATCCGCGCGTGCTTCCCACTGACTCGAGGCTCCGGCCAGGGCCCCGGGTTGACAAGTTCAGGAGGTCGACAAAGAGGGCGTCGGTGCCAGAATTTTATGTTTTGCGCGATCATAACAAGCAGTCTGCTGCTCCGGGCTCGGACATTGAGAGCACGTGGTCCAGCCAGGAAGAATCAACTGCAAAGAGCAAGCCGGAGCAGCTGATCTTGAAGATAGTGCAGAAGGTGAAGTCGAAGCAGCCCGGCTACATGGGCCGGGAAGTCCGCAGCCTGGTTCGACCACTTGCGCCGATCACCTGGCGGTTCCTCCCGGATGACCTTGAACGACATCGTGGCACTGATGGGTGGCCGCCTGAAAGCCCAACCGCGAGAAAGCCACTGAAAGCATGCGGAGACAACGCTCGCTCCTTGTACATATCCGCGTACTACAACTACTTCATGGGCACTTCAAGCCGGCTTTGACTTCATCTTCTTTATTCTTGTTCGATTTTCTGCTGTAACCAATTAAAAGTTGTATTACTTGGTTATTGTCGGTGTACTTGTTGTTGGTGCGAAACCGGGCACATAGCCCCGGTAAAATTCTGCGAATTGGACAGAATGCTAAATTTACTGCCAGAAAGAGACGGCGAATACAAACTGTTTGGCTTGCTATATAGGGGCATTCCCTGACGTCGTGGAGGCCGTCATATTGTGTTACAGCCAGCGCGACGAAAATTTGCGCTTTATCCGGTTTCATCACCAGAGGCACAGTGGAGGGTGACGTGAGTAGCACTGCATAGTTGCGTACAGTGACGATACGTGAATAAATGAGAATGAAGAAACATGCAAACAGACCGAGAAAATAAACGCTGACATCGGCTGGCACTGGCTTTATATTTGGCAGGCTTTTTTGTTTGCTTGCAAATGCGTCGCTTTATTATTTAAAGCGCATCCAACTTTGAATGCGTTATATTGTCAAGCTATAACTCGCACATTCCTGCAGTTTCAGGTTCGCATGATGCACCGTCGTCAGTGTTTCAAACGGCATTCAATTTCGACCGTGCGGCAGCAGATGCGAAAACAAATTCATCAAATGGCTTGAGTCATTATTCATTCTAGTTATTTTGTGCGCCCTCGTGGCAGAGATATAACTCGTCATTAGAATTTCCGGTTTGTACGTCTCGAACCTATGACAATTATGTTCATTTTTACCTTGCAAACCATCTTACTGTTATTGTTCATGCTATGCGTAAGGGAGTATTGGCGTCGCCATTATAGGGAGCTTACATCTCTTTACTTTATTTTCATTTTAATAAAAAAACAATTTAAGCATGAAAAAAGACGCCGCAGTTGTTCTCTTTAACAGTTAATCATATTGAACGTACAACAAGAACCTTTATAGCGGACTTCTGAGGTGGCTTTATTTTGTGTGAACGGCTGGGCTGGCACAATCCCCTCTTTCCTAAGCTACGTGCTTCTGTACTGTCGAAACGGCGCCACGCTGTGGCTGACCAAAACGTCACGGGTGTGTGCGTGCCAATCGATTAAGATGAATTGGCCGCAGGCGATGCGTCACGTCCATTTCCGTATCGCTGTGTTGCAATTAAGGCGATTGGACATGGCTGAAAGGTCCGGAAGTAGAGCAATCAACACGTGCCCTATACGAGTCGATGAAGAGAATGGCGTCACTGTGTCCCCCCGACCCCCCACCCACCTCGCCCCCTCTTTTTCTTCTTTTTTTTTGGTTCCTTTGCTGTTCATTCGTGATACGCGGTGCAAGGCCTTCATGGCGTTCTTTTTTGTTCTTTTTTTAGTAGTGGCGCTCAGAGTACTGAAAAGCAAAAATAAATCAATTTATAATGGCAGAGTGCTTCTTGAAATAACCTAAATTTGTCTGTATGAAACCTGATTATTAGAAGGGTATAGTTAAGGCCAAGCTTCGTTTTTAATAATTTCACGCCGGAACCAAGCTGTCGACTACGACAGTATAGGACGTCGTTTATTTAATGATTTTTGCCGTTACTACACGCGAAATAAAGTTGGCTGAGAGCTCCCAGGAGTTCTCAGGTACTTCACTGGCTTTCATTCCAGAGCAGTGGAATATTTCCTTATCGGTAAACAGACAGCTAGCACCTTGCAGACTTTATAGAAACCTACGACGTCGCAAGGACCTGTTTCGAGAATTTCGAGGTGGCGTCGCTACGTGTTTTTTAAGCTGAAGGCTCTATTGGGAGAGTTACCTTCACCTTTCTGTATCGGATATTTCTAGCCTATTTCGGGGGCCGATCCCGGAGATAATGCTGTCTAAAAATTGTGCGCTGATTCCCAAGATTCCCATGTGCGCTGATACTGATTACCGTTACCACTGGTACCACTGGTAACGGTGCCGCTAATACCATGCGGTTGGTGGTACTACCGCAGTGTAATGGTTCTCCCGGTGGTACCGGTGGTGTCAATGTTATCGGTACCACTGTTAAGGGGAGTGTTCTCCCATTTTTTACTCGTGACAGCTAGCGTTTTGAAACGCTGCGGTTATGGTCGAAGACGCACAAACTGTCGTTTGAAATGTTGCAGACCTCTCAGAATAAATTGTACGGTTCATCGACGTCAACTAGAGGTTGACTCGCCTTCCAGTTTTCTTTCATTTTCGTTTTTTTTTTTTCAAGAGAACCTTGTAGTGGCTCACAAGTTTCGGTGACCGTCTGCTCACGCAAAGACCCAGTTGCTCCCAGAGCAGAGCATCTGCAAGAAAGAGCGGTTTGATGAGTTGACAGCTGCGCCGGCGCCGGAGTGTGAGGCATTAGCAAGTATTCCAGCTGCATAGGCGCTCGCTCACGCCACGCGCGCAACCAATCTGAGCCGTTTCGCTTCCGCCGGGGAGGAAAAGGGCAGGAAAGGGCTTCGCGCGCGCTACGCCAACTTCGTTTCCGTTAATTTCAGTCTCGGAAAACAGATGGGTCGGCCACGCGTTGTGCGTTACCCCGAGGAACGGGTAGCGTTCAACGAGCGGCGGCGAGAACTTACACGTGAAAGGGCTCGCCGTCAGCGCGCCGATTCAGCTGTTAACGCCTAAATATAGTCCGAAGTAGCGTGAACGCGCCCACACGTTACGCCATGTTGGCGATAACAGTGTCTATAGTTCGACCAATGGTTTTGTCACCCGAGCTTCTATAACGTGCTGCTAAACCAAATCGTACAAGAGTCAGTGAATTAAATTCTGCATTTTTGCCTGCGAAAAGCACGATCTAATTATGAGGCACGCGCTGCAGCGGAGGATCACCGGATTAATCTCAGTTACCTCCATGGGGATTCTTTAAAGCGCATCCAGTGCGCTGTACGCGGGCGGTTTTACATTCCGCCCCTATCGGAATGTGGCCGCCGTGGCAGGGATCGAACCCACTATTTCGTGATAAGCATCGCAACTCCTAGCCACTGAGCTACTGCGGCGGAAGCAATTCCGCACTAATATAATCATGGCCATGGCGTCCGGGATTCGATCTCGCGACCTCTTGCCCAGCAACAAGAACGTCACAGTCATGAACTGATCGATTGCAGAGCGCGTTTATATATACGTTGGGTGGCACGGCGCTGGAGAATTGTTAGTCATAATCCGCGCCCGTATGGTCACTCCACAACGTGACCGCCGGGAAGTGGGAGTTGAGCTGTTCAGGCATTGTGCAACGTAGTTTATCCGAACCGCTCAAACGAAAAAACTCGTGTCGGTGCTGCAGTCGCGAGTGAAACGGCCTTGCGATAAGCGGCACGCACTTCAGGGGCGCGCCATTAAAGCGTCACGTTGCACGCCCCTTATCGGAACGGCCATTAATGAAGCAATCGAGGACCTCGACCGGCGCGGCATTCTGGACGCTGCATATGTTGTTGACCGCGCGACGGCGAGATTACTGGTGTAAGCCGGGCGTTGCCGTGTTCGTAGTGCCTTGTTTGCTTCTTTGTTTCATCTATTATCGTGCGTGTTAGCCGAGAGAGGGTACATTGTTGGCTCTCTACCGCAAGAGTGACCGCTGTTGTATCTGGAGGAAAATCCCAATTGCTGTCCCCCAGATTTTGGACCTCGCCGTTGGGTGCGGGAGTTGGCCGATGTTGAGGAGGACTTTGAGATGAAAAACTGGATGTTTATTTACATTATTTACAGTGAGAGTACAAAGAAATTAACAGTCATAAAGTCATTACGGGGCGGCAGCAACTCGGACGCTGCGACCCGTGGCAAGAAGCTCGAAAGAGATGAATGAAGGAATGCTCCACTGCTGCTCCCGGTCTCTGGCTTTTAACCCCTTCGGGGTCTCGAGGTCACGTCCTGTTCGGCCAATCGTCGAGCCCGCTCAGGTGCCCTCACTTTCGGCCAATCGGCGAGCCCGCTCAGGTGGCGTCATTTTCGGCCAATGGTAGGCGCCCGTGCGAATGTAAGTCACACCCGGCGCAGAGGGTCGCTGCATTGTCTCCACCTGTCCGAGGGAGTACTTCTCTGCGGTATTGCCTTCCTGGCCTGCAACTGCCATCACAAAGGTGGATGGGGGGTTGCTGTCAGGGCTTCACGGTGCATTATAGCCGTCTTACCTCGCGGCTTGCAAGCGCACAGCGGGGGCAGGCGGTTTGTTCTCGAGCGACCTTTCAGAGCCGCAAAGCAGCTTTGCTCGGCACCCACGTTACCTGGAACAGTGCCAGGCTCCCGCTACACTTTCGGGAAGAGTCAAGCAGTGGGACAACAGCTCCACATGCGGCGCACGAGGAGGGGCACGCCAACTTGTTTGGACGTGCCGCGCCTCGGGAACGTGGTAGATGTGCTTCTGCGCTCCTTAATTAGGTGTGACGCGATTCGATGTGTTCTGGTGAACTCGAAGGAGGCTCAGGAAAAGGTCCCGTATCTAACACCGCCCATTAGCATCCGCAGCTTCCAGTCTCATTTTTTTTTTCACTCTTGCCCTTCCTGTGTCGCGCAAGTGCCATGGCCGAGTTGGCGCACTCCGAGAGAAGACCCGCGTCTGTTGATTTCTTTTCAAACCTCGTCTGTCCATGATTGATTGAATCATTGATTAACTAACTGATCAATTGATTATGTTTAGCGTCTGAAAGCTGCAAGAAGCAGTAATCTGCCGACCTAATCTTATCGGGCATTTCTCTCATGTGTACATTTCATATACAGCTGGTGTCCCAACTATCATGCACCAAGATTTAAAAATATGCGAATGCCACGTAGCTGGACTGAACCAAGGTAATGTTTGTTTGCCGTTGCTTGGAGATACTCAGATTATGTTTTGCGTTCCACTTAATTACATAATTAGTCCTTAATAATTAGTGAACTTCTCAAATAATATATTTAGTTGAAAAGTGTCAATGAGAAAATTGTAGAGCAACATGAAAAACTCCCGATACAGCTTTCTGTTGCTCAATAAGTGTTACACGTAAGTGGTTTTTTCCGAGCGGCCAGTCGCGCGGCACTTTTGCGTGTATTCGAGGGCTTCTTTCATGCTCGGAAAAACACTTCTATAGCACGCATTGAGCAACAAAAAGCTGTATCGGGAGTTTTTCTTGTTGCTCTAAAATTTTCTCATTGACACTTTTAACCTAATTCTAATATTTGAGAAGTTGATTGAATAAGTAATTAAGACTATGTAATTAGGCGGAGTGCAGAAAAATAATGTGAGTATCCCCAAGCGACAGCAAACATCATTACCCTGGTTCTCTGCAGCTACGTGGCATTTGCAAAATTTTAAATCTTGATGCTTGATAGAATTGGGACACCCTGTATATATATACATGGACTCACTTTAAAGGGAACCTCAGGAGACCAGGGAAATTTGTTTCTTTTATCAGGAGTTCCATTTACTGAGAGACGAAGCTGAAAGGTAATATACTAGTATATATATGGGGTTGTACGTCGCAACCAAAACGACGATTAGATTATGAGGCACGGCGTAGTGAGGGACTCTGGAATAATTTTAACCACCTGGGGTTGTTTAATGTGCACCTAAATCTAAGTACACAGGTGTCTTCGCATGTACATACATATATATATATATATATATATATATATATATATATATATATATATATATATATATAGGCACATAGCAGGGATGTCTTTTCGGGGGGGGGGGGGGGGGGGGGCAACCCAAGGTAACTTTTCTGTGCAAATGGGGGCGGGGGGTACTTTACAAGTACAAATGTTTATAACGCCCGCCATTCGCCAACAAGACTTGTAAACCCGCAAAAGAGGAATGAAGTAAGGTGTATCTTACAGATACGCCTGTGAAAATACAGCTCTCCTTTACTAGGCAAACAAGGAACCACATCAAATGGACTCGCGCAGGAAAGAAGCGCAGGAAGAACACTGCCAAGAACAATTAAAAAAGCGAAAGTGCAAAATGAAGATTTCCATGGTAGCATACAACTTTAAAAATAACAACAGTTGACAACCAAGGCACACGGCTCACGCGTGGTTGTGTTACTCCGCCAGCCAATCACAGAAGCAAACAAAATCGTCGTCATGCGTCTTTTCAAAATGGCGTCGTACTTTACACCTCCGGAGCGTCTGCTGTCCTTGAAGAGCCTTTTCATCGACGGAAAGAATGAGGTGTGCAACAGGCATGGACAAAATGTATGGAGTCTGAGCATTTCACTCTTCGAAAGTCTATCTGCCCTGGTTGCTTAGTGGCTATGATGTTGGGCTGCGAAGCACGAGGGCGCGGGATCGAATCCCGGCCACAGCGGCCGCATTTTCGATTGGGGCGAAATGCGAAAACACCCATGTACTTAGATTTAGGTGTACGTTAAAGAACCCTATGTCGTCCGGAGTACCCCACTACGGCATGCCTCATGGTTTCGTATAACTGCATAATTAATTATTTAGATCTTCAAAAGTCTGCGGTAGAGTTCATTTCACTACTGAGCTCGTCTTACTCATGAAACTTCACTGCCAACTGAAGTGAAACTTGACAATGTACTGCATAGTTGCAGCGAAGCAAACATTTATTTCAGTTGACTAAAGAATTAGGCATTCGCCATTCCACTATAATAGGCGAGAGAAAATGTATAAACTTACGCGCTAATAATTTTATTTTTGTGGCTACCGCCTGACTTGGGTAACAAGAAAAGTTTGAAGTACGAATTATTTGCAGCCTCGCGGAGGAACAGTGGCTGGTGGTTATGAGGGCGTGTGTGGGGCTTGACTGCAGACTTGAGTTGTATCCGACTATAGCAGCGTTTTTTGAATTAGCTCTGGAAGAATTATAGAGAAATATACATTTGCGGGACAATCACAGTTCTTTTGTATCCCTCGTTTACTGCTCTACCAAGTTAAGTGCCTCAACCGACTCGTATTGTTATTTGGAAAGTTGTGTAAAAATGCGTGGCCGCCAGTCCCGTGTAACCGTGTAGAGCGCAGGACGCTGCGGTTATAGACGTACTGCACCCGCGGCGGAAGGTTAGAAAAGCACCTATACATAGGCACAGCAGAGAAGTGGCTACGTCAGGTGGCTCGACTGATGACTGTAGTAGCGTCATTCAAAACACACGGAATTGTTCTCCACTTCCGCTGGCATTTTCTCTACTTCCTTTTTAAATAAAAAGATGTTGATCCATAAAGATTTTCATAAACAACGGTTAAATTTGTTAATATTCGCTTTTTCTTCCTGTTTGGCTGTTGCGTTGGCTCTCTCACTTAGGAAATCGCTTAATTTCTCAACTCCTTGCGACTATTGTTTCCAGTTGCTAGTTTTGCACGAAAAGTGGGTACAATTAGGGGGAAACCAGACGAGGTAATGGGTGACAGTCATATTGCTTATGGGTTTAAGAGGAAGCTTTAACTCGAGTGCTGCCATCTAAACACATGTAAAAGGAGAATTCGTTTTCTCGGCAACCACGGAACCAAATTTGACGAGGTTTGTTGCATTTAAAAGATATACTTAAAATATAGTGACTGCTGTTTTCCAATTTCTGATTTAGATCGTCAACTTTTTATTAAAAGATTGTAAAAATTCAGACATATTCAGAAAACGAAACTATCAAGTTTACAACTCTCTAAGTGAGCAAGGAAAAATGTTACCGCAATTATGTGAATTGCATCTGATGTTTCATCTAAAGGGGACAGCATTTATTGTTACACATGAATCTAAAAAAATGCAGTAGTATGGAAATGCAGCTTTTGCTGAACCCTTGTACACAACGCAACAAATTCGCATAAGACATCAATTGACGTATCGGGTTTGTTCGCTTTGAATGATCTATGGGTGCCGTTTACAGAACTGCAGTATCTGTTTTTCATGCAGAACTATTAATTTATAAACTTCGTGCGTCTATCTTTTTCGAACTTTCGAATTTTTGAGCATTTTTTTAAGAAACTTCAGGCCATAAATCGAAATTCCGCTTCAAACAGTTCCCAGAATTTACCTTTTTCTCTGAAATGCAACACATTTTAATAAAATCGGTCCAGGGGTTATCACAAAAAACGTTTTTGTGTTTTATATGTATTTGAATAGGCCGCGTCCGAGTTTGGCCCGAGCTAAAGCTTCCTCTTAAGGGTTATTGCAGAGTTTGATGATGGACGCTGTTTCGCATTATTTTATTTTCCACCATATCTAACCTATATTGCGGGTATATGGTTCCGAGGATCTGCCATCGTCGCGGCGAGCCGTCACTCGAGGAAATAATGAAGCACAAGGACAAGTTAAACGCAACTGGCGTTTTCTCCGGCCGCAACTCGTTTCTCGTGAATACAGACCAGCTGACTACCAACGGAATCCCTTTCCTGGTCTCTGGATCAGTCTAAACAAAGCACGTTGAACTAACGAAGCAACAACAATGCGCTTAACCGTTGAATAGGTGGTGACAACTGAACGCATCTCGAGTTAATCGCGCGAGCACCGAATCTATGAGAGAAATCACCTTCACACCCCAGGAGATGCTGATAACTACGCCATTCAAAAGGGCTGAAAAAGGCAGCAAAACGTTGACCGCCAAATAGCTGTAGAGTCTCAACATTGATTTGGCGGCGCTTTAGGAATGTGTGGGAGGAGTGGCGGCGTGGGCGTGGAGGGGGGGGGGGGTTATGCCGCCTAATATCGGGGTGGGGGGGGGCTGGGTACGTGCCTGATATATATACATAACCAGCTTCCGTATATATATGTAACCAGCTACTGTAACCAGCTTCGTGACGCACTAACCGTACAGAAATACCCTTCACAAATAATTGACGATGCCCTTAAACGGGCCGACTGTCTCGACCGGAAGGAACTCATCTGCACGGACAAGCGATCGGCGCCGATTTCACGAACGCATCTTATCCTAACACACTCTGCATCTATTCCTAATGTGTCCCACATTCTCAGGAAGCATTATAACTTACTAACACGAAGCGACCGTCCTAAACACATTTTCATTCACGGAATCGCCAAGAGATGTCTATCGTCGTTCTAGGAATCTGCGTGACCTAGTAACCTCTTCCCAGACTAAAGCGATTGCTCCTGCTGGTTGTCATCCCTGCAATAAGCCCCGTTGTAACGTTTGTACACACATGACCACATCAAAGACTGCTAGAAGCACAGAATCCAATTTTTCTGTTAAAATCAACGGCGACTTCACTTGCGACAGCACTGACGTCATCTATCTGCTTGAATGTTCAGTGTGTCATATGCAGTATACCGGTCAGACTGAAACATCTTTTCGTATCAGATTCTGTAACCACAAAGCACACGTTAACAGCTTGCCACACCTTCCATTATCTAAACATGTTCGACTGCCAGGTCATGGGTTTGACAATATCAGTGTAACCATAATACAATCAGGTTTCAAATCGCACCATGATCGAGAAGTACGAGAATCCTTTCTCATCCATAAATTTAACACTGTGTCATCGGGTATCAACGAGAGCGTAGGGAAAGTGTCGTGCCTTTCTGCCATATCTTGATGTGTATGTTCTTGTACAGAATTGACAAAGCACGCCAAATCAGTTTTGCCATGTCGCAATCGATATTATGTTGTACTTCATGTACAATCATCGTGACACGTTAATGATATTTCATGCATATCATTTATCGTGCTTAAGTTATATTTGCTGCTGTACTTTTTTTTTCTATTATTTGCAAGTGTACATGTGCATGTACTACTGATTATGCCCACGTGCGCATGCCCATAAAAGCGGCTGCGCGCTTGTATCTGTGTTGATTCTGACGAAGGCCGTGCCACGGCCGAAACGTTAAAACCATTAAAGATGCAATTTTCGTAAGTGTGCACCTTCATTTCTAAAGCTACCTATGCACCGGACCTACAGAACTTCTAATTGAACCATATATATATATGGTTCAACTTTTTCTTGAAATATATATATATATATATATATATATATATATATATATGGTTCAATTAGAAGTTCTGTAGGTCCGGTGCATAGGTAGTTGAATAAACGAAGGAGCACACTTACGAAAATTCCATTTTTAATGTTGTAACGTTCCGGCCGTGGCACGGCCTTCGTCAGAATACACGTCGTGTATTCTGACGAAGGCCGTGCCACGGCCGGAACGTTACAACATTAAAAATGGAATTTTCGTAAGTGTGCTCCTTCGTTTATATGTATATATATATATATATATATATATATATATATATATATATATATATATATTACTTCATTACTTAGAATAAATTAAATGTTTAGCACAGAGGCATTGCATAGCATAAATTTAAAAAAAACAAGGAAGTTAGCCACCGACTAGCACTATATCAAACACAACAATAAAATAAACAATACACAATGAACATAAGAAACGAAAAAGGTGTTTCGCAATCACACACTGGCTGCATTTCGAACTGAAAAACGACTGCAGCTCTGTTTGCTTCATGCGTCACAGCCGCTTTTCCTTAATGTTGATGCTCACAGTTCCGTTTATCCGGAGATCGCAAAAGCAATGGCACCGTTTAAAGAATTTATTTTAGCATGGCAAAACCAGCCAACCATGAAGATGGTGTTCCGTTTAAGCAATTTCCGTTTATCGAAATTCCGCGTATATACGTTTTAATGCTATATTGTGCAGCCCGTATTACATTATGCTATTTCTCATTTCTTCATTTCTGCTTCATGCCAATAACCTTGTCTTTCTCAGTCTGTTTTCTTCGATTTTTATTTTTGTTCCTCTTATACTGTTATTGCCAAGTCTTCGTTATTGTTTTCTATCTTCATCTAGTTATATTTGTTTGTTTACGTTTATTTGATTGAATTTTTAATCTATTCGCTCGTTCGGAAAAATTTTACTTCAGCACATGTCGATACTAAAGTCTTCTATAGTTGCAACGACGAGACAGTACGGCAGGAGTGTGTCATCACCTTTTCAAGGACGAAATAGAGCACCGTCAGCTCTTTCCGCCGGAACAAACTGGCCGTCCCATATTCGCCTCCGAGTTTTCGTGCCCCTCGTTGCGGTACACTCCAGAAACCACTTACACGCATTGGGGCGTATTTTTGTCCCCAAACAATAGTCGTCATTTATCTTGCATGCATTTTCTTTTTCTCGAACGCAGCGTGCCCTGTACTTGCAGGTCCCGAACGACGTGCGCGTTATCAGCGTGACGCAGCATTCTCGAGAGGAAATTATAGAGCGCTGCACTTTAAAGACAGGAAGCGCAACTGCGAGGCAGGCGACGATTATTGTTTGGGGACAAGATACGTCCCAAAGGGGTGTAAAAGTTTTTTAGAGCGTAGGCTCACTCATGCAGGGCTTCATCACGGCAAATGTGCGCCACCAGAACATTCGAGAATGCGATGCGGCTAACGAGAGGTTGCTTCCGCATAAAGGAAATGCCAGTAGCCCATGTTTGTTCTTTAAATAAATATATAGCGTAGTATACACTATATATGAAAGGGAAAATAGTCATCCACCCGAATGTATACGAAGCTAGAAAGGAAATCTATAAGGATCTGCTAGCCACCTGGTTAGCTCAAATGGCAGAGCGACCGCCCTGGAAAGGCGTTGGTCCCGGGTCCGGATCCCGGACCAGGACAACTATTTCAATTGCGAAGCTTTCTTTCCGAGAAACTCGTTTCGGTTTCGTTCTCTTGGTACAAACCAGGTACGTAAAAGTGACATGTGCTGTGTTGAACGATCATCACTATAAAATGCGATCTTAGTGAGAAACTTGAGCGAGAACCGAGCAGCGCTAAACGCAAAAGATTTCTTTTAAAAAATTTTTAAAGGGCAAGCGCGAATCTGTAGTGAACGGTTGATGCAAGTTCACTGAGATGGCCTGTACATGCAATGGCCCATGATGCAACTATATTGCGATGATCAACAGGGTGCTGCTCACCCTATGCGTTGATGGTTGGCAGAATAAAACAGAACACGAGTAGCATTTATTGCCACGTTGTCGTAAAGGTGAAGGACGAGAAACTGCCGGAAGTGTGAGTTAAATATCTTACTCTCCACTGGGTGTAGTTTTGCGAGGAAGACAATTAAGCAACCCTCGAATCACAATGACAGGCGGCGAGTCCATTCTTCGGTCTGCCTCGCTCGTCAAATCTGAAAGTGACAGGCCAAGTCTGTCCGCTATTTATGCATGTATAACCGCACATTCCACAGTGATCGCTGCTGCTCGCGTGGATTCGAGAATGCACAACGCTATTTGCGTCGCGCGTGCAATCTGATTAGGCAAGGCAAGCAATAGAGTTGGCGACAATACCTAGGACATTTCCGAAACAGTATGCGTGTTCTACACGTAGCGATAACTGGGTGGCAGTAATAATACGTCTGACGAGCATCCACCGGCAAAATGAGAAACAAAGTACACTTGACCATCACGTGAGTGAATAGTCGCACATACAGGTCTGTATTTTGATAGGTTGGCTTGTATATAGTGTAGTTGTGTCGGCGATATCGACTCGAGGCAGGCCTCGTGACTCGGCGTCCTTCGTGACACGACGCAGCAGCGTGGAAGGGAAGGATTGGGTGCCTCGGTTTGTTTCCAGCAGTCACTCGTACAACTTCGGCCTGGCGGCAGCCGCATGTCGACGGATGACAAGGTGGCTGTATAGATGACAGTATAGCCGTATAGCTTGACTCTGAACATCTATACTGTGCACCAAAAAAGCGGCGCCATGTCGCACCGGGGGCTCGGCACAAAATTTCGTGCCACACGCTGCCGATACGGAGAAAAAAGAAAGAGGAAGCAGTTGTGGCTTCCTCTTCTTCTTCAACGTTCGCACGGTACGTCTCGATTATGTTGAGAAGGACTAAACATCAACATCGACAAATATGTGCTCACGGATCACTGCACTTAACTTACAGGCGATTCAAGCCCGTCGACGTCAGGGGACCGACGCCCGTACAGGGCACTTCGCGGGCATCCCGCCGAGACGCCGCGCGTCCCGTCCAAGTCGGCTTGGCCAAGCAGTGCCTGCGACATGTCTCTAGAGAACACGTGTTCGCGGCCAGCGCGGTAGGCGCCACCTACTCTCGGCAAGTGTCATCTCGGCTCGCCAATTCCCATGGAGGACCGGCCAAGCGCGACGAGGGCCGGTGCTTCGGCCAAGGGGACCCTGACCGGTGTTCGAGGCCGTCCGGCGAGGCGACGCTAGGAGTGGGACGTCACTGCGACGACGGGTCTGTCAAAGTAGCAACGCTCGCCACCGGTTCTCGACCCGTGTGTTTGTGTAGTTCTCCTCTGTGTGTGGTGACACGTGTTACGCTGTGAGACGTGTGTGGTGCTCGAGCACACCGCGCCCAGACAGAAAACCATGGCCCCGCTGATTGGCCGAGTGCGCTAAGCATGGGACCCGTTCGAGCATGGTACGCCGACCAAGTCACCTAAGGTGAGTGGCTGTGCCGGCTCTGTTGTGCAACTAGAGGTCAACTCTGCAAAACAAAATGGACGCGCTGGTGACTACGTCAATGCAAGGGTACCGCTTGTCCGCTCTACTTAATTCTTTTCGACAGCACTCGTGTGCCTAATGAAGTGTACGTTCACTCGGATTTGAAGACAAGCAAATAGACACTGCAGCGGTTGCGGGCAAACGGGAAAAATGTAAGTTCAAGGTACGGTACGATACGTATTTTTTTCTATTTCTGAAAAATAAACACCGTGCAAATTTGTCCAGTGGACAAACTATGCAGGGCGTGCAGGTGCAAAGCCGCACAAAAGCACCGTAGAGTCTATAGGCGACACTACGGAAGCGGTCAGACGTCAAATCAACATTTCTGTGCCCGCCGCCTTGCGGCTATGGTTGCGGATTTGGTCCCGACCGCGGCATTTCGACGGTGGCGTAAAAAAGGAAACGAAAACGCTCGTGCGCCTAGATTTAGAGACACGTTAAAGAGGTGTCAAAATTAATCCGGAGGCCGCCACTACGGCGTGCTTCATAATCCGATTGTGGTTCTGGCACGTCAATCATTCAATTTAATACTTCTGCCACGATGCGCTGTGCCATGTGGATCAATGAATACGCTCAGCCCTATAATAGGTTGTGTATGGCGCACAGCAACGCCTCAAGCGAACGCCTCTCCCTGTGTGTTCTCTGTACTATGCAGGCAAACAGCAGTAGTGCACGCAAGGTAACGTTTAACACTCTCGTGTTGGAGTAAAGGCTCAAGAAATTAAACATTCGTCGTCAACATCACCGCTAATTATCGTCGATCAAAGCAAACAGCACAGAAAGCTTCGCTTACGTCAATTCCCCCCTGCAATGCGTGGGATCCGCGCGCGCGCGCGCGCGCGCACGCACGCACGCACGCACGCACGCACGCACGCACGCACGCACGCACGCACGCACGCACGCACACACACACACACACACACACACACACGCACACACACACACACACACACACACACACACACACACACACACACACAGACGCACACACACACGCGCGCGCACACACACACATACACATTTGTTGCGTAAATTTAGTTCAGAGTCGAACATTCCGCTGACGGCGTTTCCTTCTTTTTCCTGTATGTTTCTGACATACACTCTCAGAGATTCCCAACAGGTTCCGGTCAGCGCTGTCGAATATCGGAAGAGAATTGTTCAGGGTTGAATGTTTCAAAGCTGCACAACATGCTACGAGGGACGGCGTGCTGCCGCTTACGGGTGAACTTAGAACGCCTGAAGTTCCTTGAAGTACGCGTTAATCTAAGTGCTCGAACTTTTTTTTATTTCGCTGCTATGGGAATGCGGACGCCGCGGCCGGGAATCGCACCCTCAATCTCATACTCAGCAGCAGAATGCCGTTGACATTGAGCCACAGCTATAGGGGCATATCTGAAAATTGCACCCGCGGTCTCGTACTCGACGTCGGAACATAGAGGCACCCCTGCGGATACGTTAGCGTTTGAGAACATTGGAGGAGTCTTACAGTGATACGTTTTGGAGCCACTTTCTCTGAGATTTGAGGGGACGTTAAAACGAATCGCGCGTTGTCGAAACTAGCGTATATTTGCATAGTGGCGCCCTTCTCGTTCTGGTTGCAGCACCGGGTCTTCAAATATAATCGAGACAGCGGCAAGTTGCCCGTACGCATTCAGGAACGCCTTCGATTAAAGAGGCGTGGCGTGTAGCGTTTCAGCGAACGGTCGGGGGAAAGAAAATCGTAATCGCACGACCAGGCTATACCTGTCACAGGGCGCAGTGTGACCTTGAGAATCAAAACAATGGGATTACATCGCACATCACGGACCGCCCACTTCCCCAGTTTGGTACGCTATTTCTGATTTGTTGTCGCTCGACTACCCTCGCCCGCGTTGGAGCTCGTCGGTTCACCGCCAGGCGGGCACCCCTGCATGCGCGTCGTCGCCACCGCTGCGAGTCGTGCGCTGCACGCGATCCGCGCATGCGAGGTGAATCGATACAGCGCCCCCCCCCCCCCCCCCCTTCCCGTGCACACTGCAGCCGGGACGAGTAGGTCGCGGTGGTGGCGCTGGAATCGGCCGAGAAATAGCGGCAAGCACCCGCCGGCACACTCAACGGTGCAGTTGGTGAGGCGGCCGACCACTTACCGCATTAGGGCTAATTTAAGCACGCAATATGCACCGATCTGGCTGTAAGCAGACGGGGACGTAAGGAAAGAACGACGACGCACTCTCTATAGATTCTGTTAGAGGTACCAGGGGTGATAGGTGGCACTCGCGGTTGACTTTGGTCTGGCAGATTTGGCCGTTAATGGACCTTTCCCAGATCGCTGTAAGTTGGTCGCCTTACAAAATGACTCCTGGCTCTCGTCCTCCACAGGCTATGTTGCCTTTGAAGTCAAAAGCAAAATCTGAATGCGTTTTTCCCAAAGGAGCTCTGAACCATCGCTGGCTACCTTGAATATCGTTTGTGCTCATTGCCGAGCGTTACTGCACCACATTTCCAGGAGGATAAAGAAATTGAGGACCGCCCTGTGAAGGCAGTTGAACAGCGAAACTGCTATGGTAGTATAGATTATGTTGGTATAGAGTTTTGTTGGTACGTAACTGTACATGCATATAATTATCTATATGTCATTTATGCAAAATACCAAGAAATATCAGGCGCGCACTACGTCACGCACTACGCAATACATACACAGAGCTACCGTCGAAGGACTTTTACGACGAAACTCTAAAGACGCAGATGTCGACGCAGCTGCGATGGAGCGCCGTTTAGACGCAGGTGGCCGTTAAGCCGCGGGCGACGATATGCGTTGACCGAGGTGCAGTCCAAAGGCGTACAGGAAACAAAGTGCGTCTGTTTGTAATTTGCGATTGAGCATACTTCCTAGTTAATCAGCTGAATGAAACTTGGAAGGACTAGAGTTTTATTCTAGCGGACAAACATGGGCTGTCCGTTTCCCTCCCGTAGAAGCCCACGTATTTACAGCAGACGGGAATTCCACAATATTGTCACGTGGAGTGACGTATGAAGAACACAGTAGCAATACTGTGAAAGACAAAACTAACTTTTATTTGGCGAACCTGTGCCCACAAATACAGGCTACACTTAAAGAACGGCGACAACGGCGAACACAGTCGGCGATCGTCAAAATCTGATCTGCGGGTCAAGCGGGTCGGCTTTTATAGATCAGTCGTCGAATGTTACAGAGTAACCGCTGGGACCAGCGTGCCTTCCACAATGTTCTACACCATTCGCGTCGCGCATACATGCAATCAGATTACACAAGGTTCGGCGACAAGAGAGAGCGGATAGAACCATTTCCGATACATGTAGACGCATCCTGCGCTGAACGATAACATTTCTTAGACGTTAAAAGCGCTCACCCGTAAAAGATAAACGAGTTCACGTGTCAATTCCCCCATCTCAAAAGGCATCGTCCCGATGCTACAAACATAACAGGATAGTGAAACACAAAAGGTCACTTGTTAAACAAAGTAACAAAACAACAAAAAACAAAGCCCAAGGTGACACAATCCAAAAAAAGTCCAAAGTTCAGCTATGCGACGTTCCCAAAGTTCATTAGCGCTGGTGGAACGGCAGAACATGAACTGAGTTTTTTTAGCGCACGAAAAGGGACGAGAGACAGTGGCAAGACGCGGACACAGTCCGCGTCTTAACATAGCGAAATAGCGAAACATAGCGAAATGCCGTCTGGCACGACCTCATAGTCAAGTGCGCCAATGCGTCGGATGATCTTCTATGGTCCGAAATAGCGGCGTAAAAGCTTCTCGCTCAGTCCTCGTCGCCGTATAGGGGTCCAAACCCAAACATGGTCGCCGGGCTGGTACTCGACGTAGCGTCGTCGAAGGTTGTAGTGTCGGCTGTCGGTCCTCTGTTGGTTCTTGATCCGCAGGCGGGCGAGCTGTCGGGCTTCTCCGGCGCACTGGGGATAGGTGGCGACGTCAAGATTCTCTTCGTCGCAGACGTGCGTGCAGCATGGCTTCTAGAGTAGTCGTCGGATTCCTGCCGTAAACCAGCTTGAACGGTGTAATCTGTGTTGTTTCTTGCACCGCCGTGTTGTAAACAAAGGTTACGTACGGCAGGACCGCCGCGTCCCACGTCTTGTGCTCGACGTCGACGTACATTGCTAGCATGTCCGCGAGGGTTTTGTTCAGGCGCACTGTGAGACCATTCGTCTGCGGGTGGTAGGCAGTTGTCCTCCTGTGGCTTGTCTGGCTGTATTGCAGAATGGCTTGGGTGAGCTCTGCTGTAAAGACTGTTCCTCTGTCGGTGATGAGGACTTCTGGGGCACCATGTCGCAGCAGGATGTTCTCGACGAAAAAATTCGCCACTTCGGTTGCGCTTCCTTTCGGTAGAGCTTTAATTTCAGCGAAGCGGGTCAGATAGTCCGTCGCCACGATGATCCACTTATTTCCAGATGTTGACGTCGGAAACGGTCTCAACAAATCCATCCCCATCTGCTGAAATGGTCGGCAAGGAGGTTCGATCGGCTGTAGTAATCCCGCTGGCCTTGTCGGTGGTGTCTTGCGTCGCTGACAGTCTCGACATGTCTTGACGTAACGGGCGACGTCGGCAGTCAGACGCGGCCAGTAATACCTTTCCTGTATCCTCGACAGCGTCCGGGAGAATCCGAGGTGCCCAGCGGTTGGATCGTCCTGTAGGGCATGCAGTACGTCTGGACGCAGCGCTTACGGAACAACAAGAAGGTAGTTGGCGCGAACTGGTGACAAGTTCTTCTTCACGAGCATGAACGAAGACAATCCGCGCTTAAATGCCCTAGGGACAACGTCGGTGTTCCCTTCCAAATACTCGACGAGGCCTTTTAGCTCTGGGTCTGCTCGCTGCTGTTTAGTGAAATCTTCCGCGCTTATTATTCCAAGGAAGGCGTCGTCGTCCTCTTCGTCTTGCGGTGGGGATCGATGGGGACGCGTGATAGGCAGTCGGCGTCAGAGTCTTTTCGTCATTACTTGTAGATTACCGTGACGTCATATTCTTGTAGTCTGAGGCACCACGCCAGCCGTCCTGAAGGGTCCTTTAAGTTAGCTAGTCAACACAACGCGTGATGGTCGCTGACCACTTTTAATGGCCTCCCATATAGGTAAGGGCGGAATTTTGCTGTAGCCGAAATGATGGCCAGGCATTCCTTTTCAGTCGTAGAATAGTTGTCTTCCGTTTTTGACAGCGACCGGCTAGCATAAGATATCACCCGTTCAAGTCCGCCTTTCCTCTGGACTAGGACGGCACCGAGGCCTAGGCTACTGGCGTCGGTGTGGATTTCGGTATCGGCGTCCTCGTAGAAGTGTGCAAGTACCGGCGGCGACTGCATGCGTCGTTTCAGTTCTTGAAATGCATCGGCCTGCGGCACTTGTCATAATTGTCATATAATTTTCTTCGGTATAATTTCGATAAAACAAGAGTTAGAGTTTTCTGTAACCATATTCCCTCCGCAGATGCCCATATGTATTGACAGCCGACATGAATTCTGTAACGTTTACAACTTCACTGTGAATTAACTAATTATGAGAAGTAAATGAAGCGGCGTAATGCTAGAGTCGTCTTAGCGGCTAATTTCAGCGTGATTTCTTGCCAAGATACCTACATTTGATTGAGAGCTACAGAGCATTCGCGAAAAATTTGGCGTTGCCGCAAAGCGTTTTCTGTTCAGCGCCATACACAACTTCGTTGTAAAAAAATGAATTGTTACCTGAGGCTGCAGCAGTATTACACTGTCCGCTCTGCGCTTCACATAGGAATGTAGTCCGAGGACAAAAGTTCTGGGTGGCTGCTAAACTAAAATAATGCTAAAATAATCCTAATCCATAAGAAAGGGGACGCCAAAGACTTGAAAAATTATAGACCGATCAGCTTACTGTCCGTTACTGTCCGTTGCCTACAAAGTATTTACAAAGGTAATTGCAAATAGAATCAGTAACACCTTAGTCTTCCGTCAACCAAAGGACCAGGCAGGATTCCGTAAAGGCTACTCAACAATAGACCACATTCATACTATCAATCAGGTGGTAGAAAAATGTGCGGAATATAACCAACTTTTATATATAGCTTTCATTGATTACGAGAAAGCGTTTGATTCAGTCGAAACCACAGCAGTCATGGAGGCATTGCGGAATCAGAGTGTAGACGAGCCGTATGTAAAAATACTGAAAGATATCTATAGCGGCTCCACAGCCACCGTAGTCCTCCATAAAGAAAGCAACAAAATCCCAATAAAGAAAGGTGTCAGGCAGGGAGATACGATCTCTCCAATGCTATTCACAGCGTGTTTACAGGAGATATTCAGAGACCTCGATTGGGAAGAATTGGGGATAAGAGTTAATGGAGAATACCTTAGTAACTTGCGATTCGCTGATGATATTGCCTTGCTTAGTAACTCAGGGGACCAACTGCAATGTATGCTCACTGACCTGGAGAGGCAAAGCCGGAGGGTGGGTCTAAAAATTAATCTGCAGAAAACTAAAGTAATGTTTAACAGTCTCGGAAGAGAAGAGCAGTTTACGATAGGTAGTGAGGCACTGGAAGTGGTAAGGGAATACATCCACTTAGGACAGGTAGTGACTGCGGATCCGGATCATGAGACTGAAATAATCAGAAGAATAAGAATGGGCTGGGGTGCGTTTGGCAGGCATTCTCAGATCATGAACAGCAGGTTGCCATTATCCCTCAAGAGAAAAGTTTATAACAGCTGTGTCTTACCAGTACTCACGTACGGGGCAGAAACCTGGAGGCTTACGAAAAGGGTTCTACTTAAATTGAGGACGACGCAACGAGCTATGGAAAGAAGAATGATGGGTGTAATTAACGTTAAGTGATAAGAAAAGAGCTGATTGGGTGAGGGAACAAACGCGAGTTAATGATATCTTAGTTGAAATCAAGAAAAAGAAATGGGCATGGGCAGGACACGTAATGAGGAGGGAAATAACCGATGGTCATTAAGAGTTACGGAATGGATTCCAATGGAAGGGAAGCGTAGCAGAGGGCGGCAGAAAGTTAGGTGTGCGGATGAGATTAAGAAGTTTGCAGGGACAACATGGCCGCAATTAGTACAAGACCGGGGTAGTTGGAGAAGTATGGGAGAGGTCTTTGCCCTACAGTGGGCGTAACCAGGCTGATGATGATGATGATGATGATGAACCTTACTTGCTGTAGGCAGTTCTGGTATGGCGGAACACAAAGCGATTGAAAGTGGCCGCGCCTGGCCGCGTATTATTGGAGTTGGAGCGGTCGTAGTCGTTGGGAGGACCTTGGGGCGACAGGACTAGGCGAGCAGGATTTATTTGCTGGATTTACATTTAAAACAAGACATACATCGTCAGTCTAGCGTGATTCCCATATGGAGCCCGCAAGACTAACATACTGCAAACAGCTTACGAGCACACAGCTCACGAGTACATTTCGAGCATGACAACGAACACTCAGCTCACAACGACGAGCACGACGACGAGCACCCAACGAGCACACGCTAGCAGCCGGCAATCGCTGCTTATAAGCACTTGGTCCCCCTTTGATTCCAAGCGGACGGAAACGTTCGTCCAGTCATCGTTCGACGTCACCGTTCGACGTCACCGTAGATGACCCGTCCTTTTGGAGGAGGCGGGCTCACATGCACGTGTTGCACAGGTTTTAGTGCCGCACAGGTTTCAGTGGTCCGGAGCCGATGTCAGAGGGGCTTCGTAGTACTCTGAGCCGTCCCTGTTGACGCGGCCGGATAGCATATTGTCTGGTTTCTCGAAAAGCTCATGGGGAGGTTCCGCCAATTACCTCCCCTCGAGAACTCCCCTGAGCTGACCCCGCGCCACGTGGCTGCTGGTTATCCGTAGTTCTCTGAAGTGCGCCCCGTCCGGTTGGATTGGAACACGTGCAGCGGGCTGAAATAGCTGCAGGCCGATCCTAACAGTATCTAATGCGATCGCTCTTCTGAGCTTAGTCTCTCGAGCGAATTTCATTAAATTTAGCCGGAAGCCTAGCGTTCGTGTCGTCACTCTCATGTGCGTCCTTGTAAACCTTTAACGAGTGTGTAGTTGTTCCGCTGCTGCTGTCGTGTCTGCGTGCTGTTCGTCTCTCTCCCCTTCCGCCTGTTTGTTGTCAAGGTCCAGCACGTGTGCCCGTCTTTCTCCGCTTTCGTTTGTATTTAGCTATTTTAAGGGTCAGCGTGTGTAATTAAACTCATGATTAAACCTAAGAATAGAAAATGCATTACTCACAGCTTTAGTTCTCTGTAAGAGCGGGGGCACGTTATCGCTGTCACTTCGTTATTCGAGTGAAAGGACGGTCTTTAAAACAAATATTTAAGCTTGAATGAAAAAAAAAATTCATCATAAGGTCAAAACAGGACTACGAAAGTGTCTGGATTTGTTAATATTATTACAGCGTTTTTCTCGGAATGAAGTCAGGCGAGGCTTAGAGCCTAGCTGATGCGCATTCATTACAGAGGCACATGATATACGCATTGTGAGCGAAGTACCATCAGCAATCGCCCACGGCTTATCAAACTTGCTAAATTTGACGCTTTCTGACATGGACTGACATGGACTGACATGGACTGACGTCGTTGTTGCCGCCGTAGTATTGTACAGCTGGTGTTATAAAACTGCTAACTGAATGGGACAAAATTACGGCGTCCGTGACGTCACGCTATCATTATGTATACGCGTATAAATCAGTGGTTCACGACCTCCTGAAACTTTCGAACGCACCCTTGACTACGTTTTCATTACGCAAAGGTATGCGCAAATGCTGACTGAATATTGAGACTGAGTGACTGAGTATATGTTGACGCAATCTTGAGTGTTTTATTGTTTCTTTATGTACACCCAACCCTTACGTAATACCCCCTCGTGGGGTCTTTTAAGTAAATATCTGAAATTAAATTAAATGACAAGGTACGCGTCACGTGCGTTACACTTGCAGCTGTCAAGAATACGTTGTAGGAGCTTAATTTGCCATTCTACTATCCAAGAGAAACGTGTTGTGCTATGTTAAACACCACTATTTGACGAAACTTTGAATTAAACTACACTATTGGCCGCTAATGTTGTGCAACAAGAACTTTCTTGCTTGTCTTAGACTTCGTCCTAATCGATTAATAGATGGTAGCTTGATATTTGATCGCAATTGCCTCCGTTGACAAACTTTTCACTCGGTCTTTCGATAGGCAACGCTTGTCAAAGATGTGACTATGGAGCGTATTCGCGTATTGAATTTTTCTGAGAGTACGTAGGGAGCCACTGAGTATTGTTTGTGAAACACTGCACTATAGACGGTATTTTCTTTTTTCTGAATCGTGGACGCCTTAAGGGAGGCGACGACAGAACCGAATACGCTTCTCGTTATAAAGGCGTACAGTTCAGGTTACCGCCACCCCCTCCCCTCGCCTGATGCGCGGGAAGCTTTCACGACTACAATGTAGAGCAACCCGGGGCGGTTTCGCAAAGCCCGAGGGCAAGACTCGTCGTTTGTGTCGTTGCTTCTGCGAGGCGAAACCGAAACTGGGCCGCCGCCGACAGTGCCGCGCGCACGCGGAGAACCACCGCCCGTCTCTCTGCACGCACGCAGCCGCGGGCCAAGGACGAGGAAGGGCGGGGGTGAGTGCGCCGTGATGGGGGGCGCGTGCGTGCACGCGCGAGGTGCAGTGCGTGCTTCGCCGGCTTACCTCGGGGTCGTGCGGAAAAGCGCACGGAGGGACGGAAGGGTGGTGGCGATGTTCTCTCGTTGGGCCTTGACACTTGGTTGCACACGCGCCCGTGATTGCCTTCGTGCACCTTTCGCTCGCCGCACACGTGACGGCCCGCCGTAAGGATTCCCTTAGCTAGTGTCGTTACTTTTCTCGTATGTGGAGTGGATTTGCGTATTTGTCTGCGCGCGCCAAAAGTCGGATACACGTTCGTGGAGAATTAAGGAAATGGGGACGCGTAGGAAAGAAAGGAAAGACGGTATGGAGGTGCTTGTTAAGCGAAATAACAGCAAGCACGGTAGCAGAAACGTGAGTTAATCATATGGTGAGCCAAAGTGAAAAGGACGAAGTTTTCCTAGAGAACATTGTGATGTGAACAAGAGACACCGCGGTATACTGAAGTAACAGAAAGTATCCCAGTGGAAAGAGATGCGTGCTCTGGGTCGACACCGCATCTGGTGGAGGAGTGAAATTAGAATATTCGCTCTCAAAGCTCAGGCCGTGCATAATACAGTACATGTGTAATGTACTGAAACACATGTACTGTAATGTACTGAAACACAGAAACGTGTTTGTCCGGCAGTTGGTTGAATTGGGCTTGCGTTAAGAAGCGAGTTCCGCTACCAGCGAAGCCAACGTACATCGACGCCAAAGCAAGCGTGTCGGTGAACTTAGTTTCGTCAGAAGAATGCATTATCGCAGGCCAGTGAATCTAGGTCCGCCCAAGTATTTCACGTCCGATGTCTCAACCGCACTGCCTCTTGGCGCCATTTGTGCCGTTTTCCGCTCGTCTTGTTTTGTCTACAGTCCTCCAGAAATAAACAGCATTTAAACCGATCAGACTATGCCTCTACTAACACTGCACAGTTGGCGAGATTCGCGTAAGGCCCCCGTGGTTACATCTTAAAATATTGCCCCCATTTTAGCTGGGAAGACCTGCTTGTAGCACGTGTGAGCGTCGTATCGCAGCTTCCCGTTCGCCCCCCAACCGGAACAAAACACGCATATAATATGAGCCGATGACGAACAAGCAGCGGCGAAGGTTTATTTTAAGACGTTCGTCGTCTTGAATCTATGTTGTAACAGCAAACACGGTGTAAAAAGCGCCTTCACCGCGAATGCCATGCGGAAAAATAAACCGAACAACGGTAGCACGCGAAGCACGCGAACGCTATCCGCGATGAAGCAGGCGGAACTGCCAAGCGCGAGGTCGCAGCGGCCACTCTCCGATGGGAGAGGAATGTGATTAACTGCGCATGATTTTGGTTTACCGTCCAAAAGCAGAACGGGGCACATGAGAGAGAGGCCGTGTCTGAGGTCTGCGGATTAATTTTTTACCAACGGAAAATGGCCGCCGCTGCAGTTTGGAATCGAATCTGCGACCTCTTGCTTAGTATGAGAATGCAGCATCCACTGAGCTGTCGCCCAAGATGGAAGAATAATGCAAGTACGCCTGTACACTAAGATATTTAGGCACGTCAAGGGACGCTTGGTGCTCGAAACGATGAGAAGGCCGTTTCCACAGCATTCTTCATAGTCCGAGTGCGGCCTCAAGGTATTGGGGGCGAGGACTTACGGAGTCGCCATCTGTTGAAAGCGCCTCTCTTGCGTAGTATGAGGGATCACGCGGCGCGCTCCTCATAGGTTTGGCTGTCGGCGCTCAATAAAAACACCACGCGGGAGCCCTCCTGAACATTTCTGTAAGTTCTCTCGGAACGATGGAAGTTTTCTACTGTCAAAATAATAATCTTGGGCAAACACAAAGCACAGAATAGTTTACAGAGGCTAACTTTTTACTGATAATGTACAGTGAACGCCACTGCGCACGGTCGCCGCGACGGAGTCTCCCGAACCGGCTTCTTGCGTGAAAGGTAGGCAGACGCTGGGAACAAACTATGTTAAATGTGTTCTTCTAGTGGGCTGTCTGCATAATCAAATGGAGCACAACAGAATGAAGCCTCAATGCAGAGATCGCACGGGTTCGCAACGACCGACTACGCGTCTGCATGCATGTCCGCGCACAATGTTTTGCTTTCGCTGCGAGTGCATTTTCGCACCGTGGCGTGAGCTTTAGGCCGCACAATATGAGCATTTGACAGCACACAAACACCATTGTTGCGTGGACGCTATCAGAGTTGTTCAAAAATAATTTCGTTATAGAGACTTCGACGCCGACGGCGACTGTGATGTGCCGTCGCGACGATTCACTTTTTCTTTTTTCTTCTAATCTCTTGGACATTTCACTATTATTTCTCAAGTTTCGTCGCACTGTATATTCTCAGCGTGCGATTTCCCGCTGCTTATTTTTCTTAATACAGTACATTAATTCATAACACAAACACGACCATGTGCCAAGCCTTTTTTAACGTGCTTCGTACCGCTCCCTTTCCATTCCAGTGAACTTGCCAGTGTCTAGCATCAACAAGTTCATTGACTAAACCGTCATGACATTAGCCGGTCAACGGACGCGGGCGAGTGTCTCACTGTGCGTTTTCTGCTACTCGCCGAACGCCGCAGTCCGGGCGCGACAGCATAAATCTTCCTCGCGTCTGTGCTTGCTGCGTACCCGAGTTGTAGCCGATGGCTGTCTGCCGGTTCTAAGTTTCGCGAGCCAAGCTTCACGCAGCTTCTTGTCCTGCGGCTACGTGTGAATAAGGTTTGCACTTGGCTCCGTTGCGTACGTCCGGCAGTGCGGCACCGAGCAGTAGCCTACCATGCTGCATGCCTCCAAAGGCAGCAACTACCTATTATAGTTCTTTCAAATGTTGTCAAGCAGACACCCAAGGCGGAAAAGCCTCCCCGCTTAATCAGAACCGCAGCGCAGGTGGAACTTTAAGCTTTCGTTTTCAGCTCGCTTCGGCGCTTCCGAAGCAGCCGACGCGGCCGCTGTGTCCACGTGATGTCTCATGCCACGTCACGCCGACGGTGGCGCCAGCTTTTCCAGTGGTGGAGCTCGCCCCTAATATAAATTAACATATGTAAGTAAGTAAGTAAGTAAGTAAATAAAAATCACCGCCCAAGCACTCCGTACAGATGATTAACCAGCGAAGCTGAAACGTGCGGCCGCCGTGTTTATCAGTTGGTTAATTCCGACAGTTCATTAAACGACGGCTTGGTAGGCTGCCGGATCCTCGGTACGCAGTTGCTGCTTGCGATCGGCTGCACGAGCCTGTTCTTGTGCCCGGGCTGCAGCATCCGCCCGGCATAGACTATCTCGTTCCCGGTTCCACTCTCAGCATTGCTAATCGAAAGCTGCCTGCTCCTCAGGAGTACGTATAACGCGTGGCCTACCCATGACACGTGGCCTACCTCCGGCAAGCCAGAGAAACTGTTGCGCGCGCGCTCGGCTGCGACAGAGAACAATGACGTCACTACTGGCGCAGCTAATCCAACATCACCTAGATAGCGCAAGGCCTTTTCACTCCGATCCATGACGTCATGTTATCTGGCCTGACTGCCATAGAATCTAATGGGGATTCTCCCGAGTAGCAGCAGTGATTTTGACGTCACCGCTTTCATCACGCCAGCCTTGTCAATGGAAATTTTGGGCCAAGTTGCGTGACGTCATGGATCGGAGTAAACAGGCCTTGTGCTATCTAAATGGTGTTGGCTAATCGTGCGCCTCTCTTTCTCTATTTTTTTTTTTCGCGCATGCGCATGAAGCTGTGCCGACGGAGTTTTTGATGTACAGGCGAGCGACCGATGGATGGACGTATGAACCGGCTAGCCATATACAGCTTCGCTGTAATAGGTAAATGAATGAATGAATGAATGAAATGCACATGAAGCTGCTAAGCATCAGTTCGGCCGGTTGGTACATGCTGAAGCTGAATAGAGTAACATCGCATGAACAAGGCGACATAGGAGAGGGAGAAACGTTTGTTCATATTATCTTTCGTCCTCTCCCGTGCGCTGTTACTCTGTTTAGCTTCAACGTACTTTGACTACTGCTGATCAAGAAGATGTACATTATACGGTGAAGAATGTACATGACATGCACTGCCAAGTATATTTTTCACCGTACGATGTGCATCTTATTCATCAGCAGAAGTCAAACAATTTGCAGACAGCGAAATTTATAAGTTTGAACTGATCACTTTCATGAGTGGATTAGGCTTCGTGAACAGTGGTGTCGTGTCGCGACCGTTCTGCTGAGTGCAACGCGAAACGGTCAGCACACTCATCCGCTGTCGCATTGGTCGCCGTTTACGCATAAACTGTACAGTGTATATGGCCTCGCCCTTATAAAATGTACCGGGGAACTGTCTTCTGAAACCGTACGCACCAAGACCGTTATAGCTTCTGACATAGCTTTGTAGTTTTGCGTGATTCTGCGGACGGCGGGAAGCTTACAAGAGAAGTATAGTTCTATCGGTTGCACATCCGGTGACGCTTACGTGTGGACGTGACGAGGCACCCTCGGATGCGTACGCGTTTTTATTGCTTTTTTTTGTTATTGTCATTCTGGCATAATGATACGCTACGGAGAAAGTTGACTGAGTGGATTATGATCAATAAGCGCGTGGGCAGAACAAAAATAGTTCAAGTAAACAGCGCAACTCTGCTGCGCTGTTTACTTGAACTATTTTGCTTGAACTTGTTTACTTGAACTCTGCTCAAACATAGCCCGAAACAAGCGGCGTATTACCCAAAAAGACGGTTTTCGAAAATCCTCTTTCTTGTAATTCGACCGTATACTTAAACCACGGCTGGGCGCGTGCTCACCAGTGCAATGTGTTGAATCAATTCCACGCTGCGGAGCTGCGCTAGAGGAAAATGAATAAGTGAAGCTAGAAGAAATAGGACTAGCTCGCGATGGTTGTGTAACCTGTTTTAATAGGACTGTCCTGTTCAAATCCGGTCTACTCGAGAACCCCAGTAGGTTCACTGGTACCGCCAAAAGAAGTTTTGTACAGCGCTGACAGAGCGACACCGCACATTACTTTGATGGACAGCGTACGTTATTCGGCAGATCAGTCGACCGTTAGCGCGCGTGCTACCGGCGTTGCTCGGAGAGCACGTGTCTTCTCCAGTACGCGCGCGCGTCGTAAACAACTGGATGATCAAGTGCTCCGGAAGCCGCAGTTGTTTACCACTTGCTGCGTGGTGCCCAGCTCGTCTGCTTACCCTCGAACACGCAGGAGCATCGAGTGGGGTGCGTGCGTGCGACGATATACGTTGTCGTGCGTGCTTGTATGTCGCGAAAAGTTAAACGGGCGAGCGGCGCGCCAACCTACGCAAAAGCGCCTGTTACGGCTTCTGCTTAGCATCGCGCGCTGGCTCGCTCTTTCGGCGCACTTTCTGACCGTAGTGCGCAGGAAAGCACACGGGGCACCACAGTAGCACGCCTGCGTGCTTCCTGCTTCATCATTCCGTTTGTTAGTCTTTATTTTGTATTTGGCTTCTCCGTTGGCTTTTGTGCACTGCAGGCAAAGCACGCTTTACAGGGGAAAGGGAAGGGTCGGTCACGGGACGGGATTGATCGGCCGTGCTGCGACGGCGGGCCGGTGTGTGTGGCCCGACGACAGTAGTCATGGAAACCTGTTGTGTCGCCAAAACCGGTGTGGTCGTTCGCCGCCGACGCCGAGCGCTGGCGTCGGCGCACCCTTGCCTCCGGGGCTATTTTTACGGCGTCCTCTGGCGTCGTCGACGGCGGCATGGCGGCGCGCCCATCGATCCCCTGGGCGAGCCTCGGGCCGCCCTCAGGTGAGCGGCGCGCACGTTACGACGGAGGGAGGGCGCGCGCGCCTTCTCCACTTGCGTGCAATCGTTGTCGGCGACATTTCTGGCCGCTTCCACTGCTAAGACGAATGCTTTTGTCGTCCGTATGACATGGTCCAGCGACCGCGGACACAAACAGATGATCGGAGGAGTTGGACGCTGTAGCGGCGCGCGGCGGCACCTCGGCGCCGTTGCTTGCCGGGATGGGAGAGGAGGAAATAAAGGAGGGGAGCAGTTTGTGCGAATGCCGGTTGTTCCGGGGGCGGCGGCGCTGTGTGCCCCCTCGGTTCTTCTAATGGTCGCCACGTGACCAGCGCTGTCTTGCTTCGAACCCCTTTCCCTCCTCTTTGTCGTCGACCCCCTCGTTTTCCCTCAGCCTTCCTCTGACTCCGCGCCGGGGCCGCCCGTACGAGAGCGCCCTGCCAAGTCGACGCGCCCGTTTGCCCGCCCCCGTAGCATGGACCGAGGGCTCTACGCGGGGCCGTCCGCTGCACCGCCGCAACCGCCGTCATTCGTGGCCTGTGTCTCTGTCGGCGGTTGCCGTCGCACGAGGTCCATGTTGCCCCTATTCTAGGGAAGAGAGAGACCTTCGAGAGGCCGTCGTGTTCGCGTGGTTCTCTTCGCGCCGATGAACCCGCGGCGGCGCCCGCACCGGCGGCGCCCCATCGCCCATGGAGCGGTGCTGCTTCTGCGGCGAGCGGCGGCCCGCTAGCCAACACGAGCCTCTCCTGACGGTACCCGTGCGCCGGTGCCGTGCCGGACTGGACTGGCGGCGCTCGGTGAATCCCACTAGCGCGCCCGTTTACGGTTGTGGCGTTGCGAAGCCGTGTGGCTCGCTCGACCTTGCCACAGTCGTCGTTGTCGTAGGGCGGCTGGGACGCGCCCAAGGCCGGAGGAGGCCCGCCGCCATGCGGGGCCCTTGCGCCACCGGCAGCGAGTCGGCCCTAGACCGAGCGGCGGCCCTAGTGGCACGGCGTTGCTGCGGGCCGCTGCCTCCCGTCAACGTGATCGTCGGTCGCCACCGACTCTGAGGAGTGGAGCTGCGCGCGCCACCGCTCAACTCTTTTCTGGGTGAGTAATTCCCCGACAGTGCGTCCAACTTCGCTCCTGGCCGTTGCGCGAAAGGGAAACCGCTCGCGTTGTTGCGTCTCGTTGGGCTAGCGGTTCTTTTCGACGCCCTGTCGCCCCGCGAAAAGGGAGGGGTGACGCGTCCGATGCTGATTTACGGTCGAGACCTAGGCTCGCACGCACGCTTGGCCCAGACAGCTAAGTCTAGGAAGCGTGCGTGAATTGATGTTGGAAAGCCGAGTGGCGGGTCTCGTTCTGCCTTTTCTCGTCATGCCTTGCTCGTCCGTATCTACATGATGCCGAAATCTACACGACGTCGACAGGTCGATGTGCTCCGCACTTGAAACCTTTAAGCACATTTTCGCCAATCTCGTGCTTTCCTTACTGTGTGATATGTTAGTTCGTGCCCGGCATGCTCTTCCCGGTGCATCAGCTGCCTAGTATTTCTCAGTATCGTGGCAGGCCCTGTCTGGTGCACTGGTCTGCAGATCTTCTCGCCTGGACGTCAGGTTCGGCGTCGGGCATTGTTCACTGTGTCGCTGGCGGCGCGGTGTTGATAGATTACTTAGCGTACGATACTGAACAAATTTTTTCCATGCGCGTTGCAGCCGTTCGGGTCTCGAGTTTGGCTTCAAGTTGGTCTGAATTTGTTGCTTGCTGACCTCACAAACTGCTAGCGTTTGCGAGTCAACGTTATCCCCGAGTGCTCCTCTACAGTGCCTTCTCATTATTCATGTAAGGTGCGTGCGTTCTCGGCTGCTCACAGCCGAGGGCTCCGAAATAATGTAGACCACTTCACATTCGAGCTGATGCCTTCCCTGAGAACGCGGCTGCTGAGTGACCTCAGCAGCGGAACGCCACTCAACCACGACGGCAGTTTACAGCCTACGGGAGCGTTTTGTTAAGTATATCTCTTGCTACACGGTACCCTTTCCTTTTGCTCATATATCGTCCATCGAGTCTTTTCCTCGCGGTAGAGTACGTGTTGCTCTTGCGGAAACACTCGACTTCCACGCGTTCCCTGATATGGTTTCCCCTGCATCGCTCGCATCTCCTGTAATCCGGCTTTGCCGCGTGGCTTTGATCCGGCGGCGGTCGATGTGGTTGCAGATTAATACACGAGATGGCGCGAGTGTTGCGCTGCTAACGCCACCTAACGGCTGGGTTACTCGGGCGCAAAAGGGAGTAGCCTGTTTCTCTTTGGCTTGGGGTCGGCGAGCTGCGTGAACGCTCCGCACGTGCGCCGACACGCATCGTGGGACCGTCCCCAGAAAGGCTTAGGAGCGGGGCACTGGGATGGACGAACACGATCGTTCGAACGCGAAACCGTTCGCTTCACTGTACACGCGAACGATTAGGCGTTGGTGTCCAGCATGGGAGCAAACATATTCGCTCGCTATCCGGTCGCGGTGAGTCGGACTTCCTGGATTTGTCGCGCCCCTATCGGCATGCTCTATGGGCAGTAATTCGGCTAGCAGGAATTAGTGTATGAAAGGTGCAATGAATGCTCTTTTGATGGTTAGCACAACTGTGTTGTCATTCCTTTGTCCCGAGAGCACGTTTGAGACCTGCTACTCTGAACCCTCGTTTGAAGATCGTGCTTACCGCCAACTGTCATATATGATCACACCAGGCTTATTTGCCTTATTCTGACTCTTAACGTGAACTCGTCTTTGAAGAAAACCGGTTCTCGTCTACACTAGTTCACACGTCAAAGTTGCATCGTTCAGCTCGGTATTCTGATCAAAACACAAAAAGAAAAAAGCAACAGGTACTTGCCCTGTTTTCGTCCGAGTTTTGTTCGTGTCCCGTAATGATCACGCAGCCGTCTGTGAAGAGTTCGCTTCTTGTGGGGCTCATTCGATTCGTACGTGCTTCTTTCGAGGCGTGCTTCTTGGCTGAGCCCATTGCGCAGTTGCCGCGCCGGTGCTCTTGGCAGGGCAGGCGACCCGTTCTTAATGCGTTGTTTCCGCCTTGCGTCAGCGATTTGGCATTCCTTCAAGGAAGCCGGTGTTGCGGACTCGCCGGCTTGCCAGCTGGTGACTCGGTGTCCACCTGAGAGAGTTAATTCTAAAAAATTTCGCGCTCGCGGCCGGTGAGACGGTGTCCTCCCCTCACTGGTCATCTAAGTGCCTTTTTTTAAAACCTGAGCGGGGAAAAAAACAAGAAGAAACTTGCAGCTCATGTGAAACGTACTTGAATCCTGCGCTGTACTGTCATGAGAGTGCTAGGCAGACTGCATAAATTGTAATTAGGGGCGTACTGCGCTATGAACACGCGCGGACAACAGAAGTGGAAAGGACGCGCGCTGTCCGCCCTTGTCGCAAGATGAAGTTTCACCAACAAGCCCAACTAACCTCCACAAGACTGCACAAAAGCGTCTTGCAGATTGTGCCGGTTTTGTCTAACTTCTGCGAGGTGCCTTGATATTTCTTAGTGAAGTCCCGTATTTAAAGACACTACTTAATCAAAATTTTCGAGGGCTCTTTCAGATTTTTTTTAGAAGAGACATCAGCAGCACCGAATCTGTACTTTATGCGAAACACATTTAATTTGTACTTTGTTTCCTCCTGATGACGTCGGTATCAAGCCTCAAAGCGGCACTGTTGTACCCTATTCAGTTTACTGAACATGTTTGTATTAGCATGCTTCAGCACTGAACAAAGAAAAAGTGGACTCAGTATTACTTCCATAATGAGAGCGCGCGTGTGTGTGAAAAGCGTACTAATTTCAAACGCATTTTTCGAGACATTTCACTGAATCGACGCGAAAAGGGACAGCAAGGAGAAAACAGACTTCTCCGCCTTGACGCCTTTGCTGTCGTCGTGCAGCTTTTACGGAAACCACAGCCGAATTCGAAAAATAAACGATAGTCTACTCCCGAAAGCATGAGAGTGAGTGGTTCGATTGGTCGTTGCTGCAGTGGTACAACTAAAGGCGCAAGAAAGGAAACAATAATGCTGGGTCGAAGGAACCTCCAGCGTGCTGCTACCAAGAACTTCATTTGCATAAGAAGGCGCCATACGTTGGCTCAACGCCTTCCGCAGCGAGAAAGATTTCTTTCTTTTTTCTCCGAAAAAAAAAAAGAAATGGAAGCACTGCGTCTTGGTATATTGTTTCGTCTCATCACCGTTTTTGTCCCTCCCCCCCCCTTTTTTTTTTCTTCTATACTTCTATTTACAGCAAGAAGCAAATGCGCTTTTTAGCGGAGTACACCAGCGTGCGTAAAATACGTCGTAACTTCAAACGAAATTTCTTTTTCTGAGAGAAAGTTCTCAGAATAGGAACGCGCTCGCATGCCGTGCCCGGCGCATGCTTGCTCACCGTCGCCCGAGGCTCGGTGAGTCACTTCGCCGTCACACTGACAAACACAACGGCGACGGGAAAGGCTTGTCTTAGCGCGAGTGCCTTGACAAGTTTTTGAGCTTCTTTCTTTTCCCCGACCGCACTGCAGGAAAAGGAGGCTGTTGAGCATGCAATGACCGCGCGTCTCTTCCGTCTATGCTTGAGTTGGCAGTGGGCCGGTGAAACTTGCCGCTAGTGAGGCTCGGAGAAATTTGGCCCCCGCCCCCCTTCTTCTCGTGGGTGCGCCAATTTATAGTTTTCACGGATGCGCTGAAGTGGATCTCTCACTGGAGAGCCGCGCATCACCTTGCTGGCTAATGCATGCCGGGGAGCCAGCTAGTTTTGCGTTGCTTACTGTTCAGAAACTTTCTAAAAAATATCTTTTCTTTACTTGCGTAAAAGAATAACGCGGCTCGTGTATTTAAATAGCCTTGTTGATGTAGTTGCTGTTTCGCTTGATAATTATTCTGCCACATTTTGGATAATGCCCCTATAGGACGGACATTGCGGGGCTCTCAACGGCTGTTTTCACCTAGCGCATATTTGTCTCTTGTCCAACGTTTCGCTTTTGAACAATAATCGCCGAGACGACGATAATCGGCTTTTTGGACACCCTGTTGGCACGTGCAAAACAGGTCCAAAAAAGTTTTAAAGTTTGAACTCTGGAAAATGAGTGACTTCTCAATAAGAGGCCGTTCAAGGATGCACCGGAAAGCACGGGAGCTCGATGGAACTTGCATAATTATCAAGGCGCGAAAAACGGAGATGAAAATACACAAATAAACAGGATTGCACTCGTGTTGTTTATTTGCGTCTCTTCTCCGTTCTTTCGCGCCCTAATAATTATACAAACATGTCTGACCGACTAGCTCAAACAAAAGCTATATGCTACGTCGCTTTATCGTGGGTACTTGCCCTCAACGTAAAGTTCGCTTTGCCAGTGACCCTCCTCCACACTTTCAATTTCTCATTGTTGACCACAATCATTACCGTCAGCCTGTTTAAGTTTACTGAAGGATGAAGGCCTCTCACAGATATTTCCATTTGCGCTTCTCGAGACTCCATCTAAACCTCTACCTGCCCTGACTGCGTTTTCTTCTTCTGGCACCAATTGTCTTTCTTTAATAGTCTAACGGTAACCTTACCTACGGATTTCACTCAATTTCTTGCTCCTAATCTTAAGTAGAATATTATCTACTCACGTTTGTTCACTAGTGATCACTGCCGTTCTGCCGTCTCCACACGTTGCGCCTGTCACTTTGCTTTGCATTTCTTGCTGCAAGGTCCACAGTTTCCTTTCAAACACGTTTCGTTGTTGCTATCCTCAACACTTGGCCCCTGCGGGTGAAGCAACACGGGGCCAACGGAGGAACGCAACAGGATCTCGGTCGATTCGTCCTCGACGGCTCGACTCATGGCTTTGTGCACGCGCAGCCTTGCGCGCTCTTTCATCCCGCTGAAAGTACGATAGCCGTTTCCAGGGCTTCCGGCGGTCCAGCCGCATGTGTGCCTTCACTGTAATGACGGATGGGTGTGGCGCCGACATTGCACGTCGTCGTGTGCCTATACGTCGCGCTTGGTATTCCGTACACCCGCCGCGTGTGCACTGGTGCTCCAGCTCGATACAACGCGCGTGTCGTGTCCCATGCCCAGCGCCCATTAACAAGCTTCAAGGTAACGTCGCGCTTCCTTGCTTATTTTTATTTCTATTTTTTTATTTTGGCAGCCCGTTATAAAGCGATTTGGAAGGTTCCATCCTCACAAAAGAGCGCGGTCGCGCATATGTTACTAAGTTGACAGGTTTCACACATGTATGCGAGAAAAAAACAAGAAGAAAAAGCTCCCAAGGAAAGAGAGCCGGGAGTTGCACTCGCTGGAAGAAATTAGGCTAATCGCGTTGAGTGAAAGGCGCACGAGATTTCTCTTTTGTTCCTTCTTTCAAAACACGCAAAACTCAGCTCGTAAAGTCTAAGTTTCCATGAGCGTACAGGAAAGTGACAGTCTTTAACTTGGATCGCAAATGACAACCAAGAAAATTATGAAAATTTCTCTAATGTGTCGTTATATATATATATATATATATATATATATATATATATATATATATATATATATATATATATATATATATATATATATATATATATATAAAAGGCGAGTCAGCAGCGGTTGACATCGAAGAAAGACAGGTTTTCTTGAGCGCATTAGTGTACCACGTCGTTTGTTTGTTGTTTAGACTTCTCTACCTTCGGGATCGGCCCACATGTTTATACTTGTCTGTCTCCGGAATCGGCGCCTATTTTTCACTGAGTAAACCACACTTCCTGTTCCGGTTTTATGCGCGCAGTTTGAACGAGCGCATCTGGGTTCAATTGCTCCTTCTTTGCGCTAATTACGCGTTATTATTGCTCCGCACGTGCCTGTACGCTAACTTGTGCACTTTTTCGTTCCAAGTTTGTATTTGACGCCTTATGTCCTGCGTGCACTATAGAAGGCCTCAAATTTTTCTGAGAGTAGTCAGAAAGTGGCAGACACATATCCAGATCCCACGAAGCCCAAATCGATCTGAAGTTGCCAAATAAGTACTTGTCTTGAAAAAACGTTGCACGCAGTGCGGGCTACATCACCAGTGCAAGTAATGTGGCCTCAACTTACAACGTTCTCCTGTGTTCTTCGTTGCATCGTACGTAATTCTGGTGTCTTACGGGACAGTCCTTGAAAAGCCGCCCCTTTTAGTAGTTATCCAAAACGTGCGCCAGCCAACAACAATTAGGTGTTGTGAACGAACGCCTTGAAAACTATACTCCGATTTTACAACGAATAACTCCATGTGAGTCATTATGCACATGTCGGGGTCGGCAGAGCCTCACATCGCCGTCTTCTGGGTCGGCCTATTGCACTGCCTGCGGAGGCTGCCTGACAAGAAAAGCTTTATTCGTCGTTGAATCATCGCACTGGAGCCGACTGCTTGTGACTAGTGTACATTTACATATATATGCCTTTCGCGTCGGTTAACTTTTTATCCGCCCCGAGTCATTAATGTGCATCGTTAAGATATTATGACACGCATGTCCTTTACTCATGGCTCGGGATTTACGACGCATGTGCTGGGTAATCAATGAGCGCCGATAAGGACAGGAAGCCCGCCTGCCCGCGTGAACTATACATCAGCCGGCAGCACAGCCTGCCCATTTATTTATCCGGGACTCATGTTTAAAGGTCACCTTGGCGTAGCTTCTTGGCGAGCTATTTGTTGTGTATGATTCTGTAAGCAGAAACGGATGCGCGGATATCATATCTGTGCACGTGACACAATTTCACGCTGCATCTTGTTGGACTAAAAACATGGAACTCTTTGGGAATTCACGCGAGCTTTCGAACGGTGGGAGCATAAACACATTAGACTGCTACTTCGTACTCTGGCATGAATACAACGTACTCACGCGACGCAAAAAAAAAAAAAAAACAATAACGGATATCGAAAAGAGAAGTCTCCACTTGACGATTCATGGCGTTTGAAAATTATAATAAAAACATTGCGTTGACACTATAGTTCCACTATTTACGCATTAGCGGTCTCCAGATGAAGCGATGACGATCGCTTTTTCTCCAGGTCACCTCTTCCCTCTGTTTAAAGTCGTCCGCTCCCTTTGTTTAAAGTGGTGTATTCTTTCTGCTTAAAGTTGTCTGTTCCATTTTTCAATTCGTGCAACTAAAGTGTTGTTGAAGTTTATGCAGGACACCAAGCTCGATGAGCGGCTCTAGCAAGGCAACTGTCTCATATACATCAGCACTCACCACTTCTCTTATCATCATCACCCATCCCAATACTTTCACTCCCATTCCCTCTTCCCCACTGCAGAGTAGCAGACTAGAGCGCACTAGCTCAGGTCGACCTCTCTGTCTTTCCTGTCAATAAATTCTATTCTGTCTGTTCTATTTATTTAAACTGTGCATTCTGCTTTAATATGATCTGTTGGTTCTCTTGGAAGACGTGCATTCCTTGTGTTCAAAATCGTCTATTTTTACCGCTTGGCGCACCCGTCTCTTTAATTTAAAGTCGCCCTCAGGAATCACAAAGAGCGAACACAGCTGCGACCTTGCGAACGCATCGATCTCTTTCCCGCCGAATCGTCGCGTGTTCCCTGTCCAACGATCCACGATAGCTGCTGGCGCGGCTACGCGTGCACGCGTCGGCTGCGCGTCTGAGTACCGTGTCTCCTAAGGGCTGCGAAAACGCATGCACTGCGGTAGGGGGCAGTCGGTGGCATCGCTGCGGGTCGCTCCAAGTCGCGCTGCTCTATACACGGCGGCCAACGTGTTCTTCCCGCCGTGGCGAACGTTGCGGGCCCGCGGACCCCTTTGCGATATCCGCGACTATCACCGGGGAGTTCTGCTGGCGGCGATCCACGTGTGGCCTATTGTCCGCGAACGCTATGTGCACGCTTCTGGGCGGGACGTAAGTGCGGCATAATCTTTTTTTTATTTTTTCATTAACTCCCGTTCGGCTCCTAGCGGCGTGCTTAAGGCTTGGAATGAAAAGTCCAGTGTTGTCAAAATAATATGGAGAAGTTTTTAAACATGTAGAACCAGTTAAAATGGCCGCATTAAGTCGGACACTACCTCTAACCGTCTAAAGTTGCCATGTAGTGATTTATAGCAAGCACATACATTATACCCGAACCGAAAGGTCATACACATTGCAGAGGACGTTCTGAAGAAAGCCACTTGTTCAAATACGTTTATCTGACACGCGCTTTTTTTATTTATTTCTTTTTCGTCTGCACACCAAGACGTGAATATCGAGGTGGGGTTTGGATATCAACGTGCACACAAGTAGTGACGAGTAAATGGTGGCGACTTGTTGGGGAATACGAGAATAACTTTGAAAGCAAATGACTCTAACCGTGCCTCCTTGTCTAGCATTGTCCATTCCCTAAGCGGCGAAAAATAAAAGGTGATCAAAACTGTATACGACCATATGTCGTCGTTGATGGAATGAGACCGTAGTACAGTTCACCTTGTGTTACAGACTAATGAAAATAGAGACTCCGCTGCTTGAGTGCTCATCGGTGTGGGTGTCAGGAAAAATAATGTACTCGGGGACAGCGCAGACTGTGAAATGAAAGCCTTGGGAGATTTGCAGGCGTGGTTATGGTTGGTTAACGCAGTGTAGGTTGGTAATAACGTGTGACTGTAAGCGTCAGGAGCAGCCACTCTGAGACGCCTTTTATGTTAACACCGCCGCTATTGTTGCGCTGCTTTTCTTCGGTTTTCAAAGTGCACTTTTTATTCCTAAAGGACATATGCATAATTTCATTAGACATTACTAATGGAAGAAATGTTGTATTAGCATTAGGAGAAAATGTTGTCAATTATTTACGCACGCAGCATCGTCCTGATGGCGGACTCCTGCCACCTGCGGGCGGAATAGTCTGGCCTCCCAGGTTACCCAATGTCGTATTTTCCGATACGGAAGATAAGGAGTAATGCTAGATATCATCTCTTGCGAGAATGCTTCATTGTTTAATGGTGTAGCTAGACTTTTGTTTCCCTCGTGGATTCTTCGCTTCATCTCAGTCTCGAGCGATTTATAGCTCGCCTATAACTGTCTATCTGTATGAACATTTGTTCGGTTGGTTGAGGTGAACACCACGAATGCGTTGCTTTCAGTAGCTTTGAATAACTTCATTGCACTAAGTAGCTAACTTTAACTCTTTTGTTGAATTCTGCAGTGAACCTTCTTGTGTGCAATTTTTCTGCTAATATACGTTTTTTTCGTGTCATTGTCACATTTGTAACATCTGCAGCTTACTTCTTCTGACTGGTGACTCTATACAATAATTCTCTCGTTAACCTCGGAGCCATGCGTCGAGGTTTAGATTTCAGTGTACCAGATAAGCGCTTCCCTGCCTAAAATTCACCACTGATAAACGCCTCAAGCCGGCGTATATCAGTGGTGACTGACCATAGGCGTAAACGTAGTCCACAATTAAGAAGCAAATACTTAGCTGTCGCTATTTCAGTTCGTGTGTGCGGCACAGTACATCACAATATTTATTTGTCGTCATGAATCAAATTGCCAGCAGCGTCCTCCCCAATTTGCAAATACACATTCCGCATCTAGTTGGCCAGTGTTGGTGTGAGGCTCCTACAGATGTAAAGATGGCAGTCTCTTCGCGAGGGAATTGTCAAGTACCGGGCGCACTCGTCTTCGTTTCTCGTGTCTCGCCTCCGGCTTCTTGTCAAAGCTTTCCTGCCAATGGAGGTGCATTTTTTTTATTGCGATAGCAATTATGCGGACACTCCAGGCGAATTTCCGCCGACGTCGCCGTGGTCGGCGGCGCCGCTGCGATGTTCCGCATAATGTTCAGATGTGGTAACGCCGTCGCCGTGCGCTGTCTGTGCGAGTGAAAGCCTGCCAGGGTGAGACGCCGATTGCGGCTCAATCTCGCGCGCGCTAGAGAGGAAAGCAGGGAGGTATAGCGCGCCGTCTTCCATCGCGCGCAAGGTACCGGAGGGGGGAGGGGAGGTTCTATTCCAGCGGCGACTGTATATGGCGCGGCTGCGCGGGCTCTATCATGAAAGCAATCTGCGATGAAAACAGAGTGCCCCGAGTGCTGATAGCTACGTGTGCGCTGTGTTCTCGCCGCTTATAGTTCGCGTTGAAGCGAAAGACAACACCAAGGTCACTTCGCTCGCTGCTGCTGCCGCGCCTCCTCACTCCCGCGTCTTGAGAGCGAATGCGCGCTCATCGAGTGAGATATGTTCATGTTTGCTTCTGCGCGCGTGACACCATATTTGTTAATTTAGTTAGTAAGCGAATGTTTGCGAGTTTATACAGTCGATAAAACTACTGTCCTTACTTGATATAGTTGTCTACTAATTCGCTTTAGCAATCGATGCTTCGATCGCCTTTCCGGCGAAAGTGCGACTTTTTTTTTCTGTCACTTCATTCATCGAACGGCGGACGCAGCGCATAAGTCAGGCGACGGCGGCGCTGAGTCGTGGCCGAGACGAGTGCTGCGCAAACGTGCGTCCAATCCTCCGGACTCGCGCGTCTCTGTTTGCCGAGTCCGCGATGTCGGAGAGCGTTTGCGATGCTCGGTGACATGCACGAGAACTAACGGCTCATCTGGCGTACGAAGACTGCGGATATGCGTACCGACTTCCCTTGACTTTTAGTCAGTTTGCAATTGTTAGACGATACACACCAGAGGAAAGCTCTAGCGGCTCCTTTTGCGGTACTAGCTGTCAGTCCCTTAGTTAATTCTGTATTTGAGAGTTCTCTTAGTGTTCACTCTGCTTACGCTAAAGGTCAACTGCAACGCAATCTTCAACCGCATATAGACCATATATATATATATATATATATATATATATATATATATATATATATATATATATATATATATATATATATATATATATATATATATATATATATATATATATATATATGCCTCCATGCAAAATTTGACGCTTGAAATGCGAGTTTAGGCTGCACGAAAGGCTTTTTTGATACCGAAACTGAAAAACAATATTCATCGATTCGAGCGCAGCTCTATACGTGTTTTCATTCCGTGATGTACTGGCTGACGCAGACAAGCTGTCTCGTGCAGCACGTTGCAAACGGAGCGAAGTATGGCGCGACTGCCTCGCTAATCTAGAGATCGCGAGAGGCAGCGCATGGGTGACGCGTGAGCGCAATTCACAGCAGCCGCCGTATACAGGCCTCCCAGACGAGGCGCGCTACTCTGGCGCCATCTCGTAGCCATCGTCGCCGCGCTGCGCTTTTCTTCTCACGCTTTCGCCGTAGCTTCCTCCCCCGCGTTCCTCCTCGCGTCTTTCATCCCCGCTGCGCTCCGCATTCGCTCTTTTATCCTTCATTGTGCTCGTTCCCTCGGTTACGCCGACGCCGACGCTCGCTGGAGGAACGGGCGCCTAAGAGCTGTGCCCTAAAGAAAAAAAAAAAGGAACGTCTCTACTACTGCTTCCCGCAAATGATGCAGAACCCGGAACATTGAATCAGCTTGGATGGCCCCGGCGTGACCGCCGATATTAGTCTGCGTACGCGACGCGCTAGATATCACGGGGGCGGTGGTCTGAGATTGGCGTCATATCCGCTATCCACAAGGTACACGCATCGTCCGCTTAGGTACCATTTAAAGGCTGCTAATAACAAAATTATGCAATTACAATCCCTGAAGCTTTGCCAAGAATGTTTCGATAGTATATGTACTATACTTATATATAAGCAATTTGCGCAAAGTGAGATTTTTTTTTTGCAATTGACCTTTAAGCAGGGTGAAAGTGCGACGCAGGGTAGTACGGGGACTCTAACAAATAATTATACAGATCCGTTCCACATGTTGGAACCTGAGAAGCGAAGGTCTCGTGAAGCGGTTGAATAAATGCCATGCGACTGATTATATTCTGCACGAGGCTTTGTGCCATAGCTATTCAGTGTAAACGGCAAGGCACGGGGAACCCCATCGCGCGACCCATGTGACCGCGCATTGTACTGCCTGCGGGATTGGCAGCCTTTGCTTTGGGAAGAGCTCGCACGATGAAAGTTTGAGTGGTTTATGAACCAACAAATTAGTGAAACTGCATTCCTGCTTCCGGTAACTACACAGGACGTCACGGCGGAATCTATCTATCTCAAGACCAACAGCTGTTGCGACATGGATGGCCGACTAATTCGGCCAATTAAGCATGCCACTGATATTCTAGCCCCTATTTAAAGTATATCGTTAATTTAATATTTTCATTGGGGACTATTCCTAGGCGTTTTCAGGGGCCCAAGATTTCTATTATTATCAAAGGTGGTCACAAAACGAAAACAACAAATTACAGATTCCATCAAAGTACATCAAAACATCAAATTACAATTCTGCCGGTATCTTCCAATGTAGCTGAAAAATTAATACTTAAACGGATGGGATTATCTTTAAGTGAACACAATACTATTACAACTTCTCAATTCGGTTTCACAAAGCTACGTTCAACAGACACCGCTCCAATGTTGCAAAAAGAAGTCATACCCACTCGGAATTTCCATTGATTACTGCAAGGCCTTTGAGAGGATTAATCACGTTACACTAATTTAAAAAAATATGGTTCTCCCGCAATAGAGAGTAGATGTAAGCATGAAACGGCTACCAGGAAAGCAGATTGGTTGGTGATGATACTCGCCACAATCTTAAAACTGGTATAATGCGTGTTCGCAACGGCACGCCCCACCCCAACACAACAAAACCCCAATAACCTGTTTTGAATTGAACCTCATTGCAAGCGTCGTCTCGGCCAAAGAGCCATCCGCGGCGCACCGGACGCTGCCGGCTTGGTCAAGCGGCGTGGCGCAATCTCTTGAGCCACGGAACTCGCGGACCGTTGGCGTTAAACAGGCATCCCTGCCTCAGCGCCAATAGATGACAACCAAGTGTGTGGTGCTCTGTATTATCTGCCTCTTCAACGTCGCCTATTGGAAATGACAAATAAAACTTCAGCGTACTAGAAGCTACATTTGAGTGATATTGTGAACAAACATTAGGAAGAACAATATTTTTTGTAACTTGTTTTGACAGTACCTAGCTTTTGTAACGCGGTCCTGTACAAATAATTGGGGGTCAGAGACTGCATTTTCTTAAGTTTTGACCGGTTGCTCGGATGATCTCGTTCTATTCTTGCAACTTCCCTGCAAAACGGCGCTGGCTTTTGACTCATGATTACTTCAACATCGCCGACAACGGGAGCTAAAAGCATTTCATGCTTTAAACTGGAGCACTGTATATTTCGGAGTAACTTCCTGGCCGTCATAAAAACCTACTTGCAATACCGGCATCAAAGAGTTGGAATTAATGAGTGCATATTTTATCAGAAAATAATTTGCACATGGTGTGCCACAAGGCAGCATTATGGGCCTACTTCTTTTTCATTTATATATTACTGATTTAGTAAACGGTAATGAATGAATGAATAAAGCCTTTATTTTAAGGAAGGGGACGGCTCTAGGCCGCTGATGGGGATTAGGAGGGAAGGGAATGTGGGTACCCAGACTGTTGGCTGAAACACTTCATCTCAGTCTGGGATCTTCCGCTTTATGCAGGCTCAGGTGCATGTTCAGGTCCGCCGCTCTCACATGGGCTGATCGACCCCTTCTACACTACTCGAAACAGGCCACTTTGTCTGCCATATGTCGCAATGGCTTTCTGTGTTTCCGGGTTAGTTTGTATTGCAATTCCTAGTGTTCTAATGTCTCCGTGTAGTAGATGCTGAATGTTGGATCTAAAAATAGCAAATATATTATTTATGCAGATGACACAAGCTTGACACGGACTGCAATCTATATGCACTTGTAGACAGAGCAAAGGGTGTCCTCATCGAATTACTGAACACATGGAGCACAAACGATTGCTTAAATGTAAGCGCCTCGAAAACAAAAGCCGCACTCTTTGGTCCCAAAAAGAAGCCCGTAAACTGTAATGTGGCCCTCATCATTTGGCTCAGCAACTATTGAAATTCTGCCTCTAGTTGAAGGCTTACTGTGTGCCTTTTTTAAATGAGAATACGCGGTGCAACAACCGGGCCGAACTTGTTCATGCTAATGTTTCCCGCACCGTACGCGCCTTATCGCGCTTGCGATTTCTTTCGCCACAAAGAATTGAACTTCTATTATATAATTATCTCTTTTTATTCGCGTTAACTTATTGCTATCTCGTATGCGGTACAACTGACGCGAACTTATCCCGGATATATAGACTACAGAAAAAAAGCTGTGTGGATAATTGTAGACGTTCGACGCGATTCACACACTAAAGCCATTTTCGGTGCCCTTAGTTTACAATCAATACCTGTCATCTATAATTCCCTTTTATTGAAGCGATGTCGCTTTGAGTGAAAAAGAAACGATTCCTTCCTGAGACAGTAGATTTAACACTGCTCGCCCGTCCACACAGTACACGTGGTATACAGATATGGAAAATCACTTACACACGTTCTAATTCCGGTCGCCAAATGATCCGCTACTTACTCCTAATTACACTAAGCTATATGCCACAATAAAGTAATGCTATTTTCCTTTTCTACCAACTATTTTTCGTGTACATTACACCTGTGTGTAATATGCATGCACTGTAAGATTTTCTACGATGTTTGACATTGTATAAGATTCCTGCTTTTTACAAACACTGCGGTTGCTGTGCGTCAAACGGGGTGAAAAATTTTGCGCCGCCCCCCTCTTGTGACTGATTGTATGTCGCCTTTGATGCTGAAATAAAAGTGATCGATCGATCGATTTATTTATTGATTTATTGATTGCTATGACACTTCATCCGATCCTGTAGGCAGTGCAGCAATGAACTGCACTTTACTCGGCCAAAGACCGACTAAGCAGATGCGCCAAACCCCAAACTCTAGAAAAGTAGACATAGAAAGGCTCGCTTTAGTAATGGAATTGTGCTTTTGGTGACGTGTAGTTGTTGCCAATGAGGATATTTAGGTACCATTTGTTTGATCACTGAGTAATTCCATAAAGGACAGGTCCAGGGGCCGGAGCACCCGTGAGGGGTGGTATCGCTGTCCTGTGTCTGAGCTACTCGCCAAGAAAGCAGCACCCAGCCACAGTCGGGAAATAATTCGGGGAGGGTCCGCAAAGAGACCTTGAGCTGAAAAAGTCCGCGCTGTGGGAATCGGTTTAAGCGACGCTTCATTCATTGTGGGGAACGCTGTTCCTGCAATTAGAGACCGCGTGACCCAGTTGGCCTTTTCCACTCGTGATGTCGCCGCTACAATGGTAGTTTCCCGAGAAATCCGTGATGTCATTCTCTAGTTTAACTTCAAGGAGCTCTGTATACCCCTAGCTTTCTGTGCTGTACATGTGCCAGCAAAAGAAGGCGAATATGAAATTCCTGATCAGTGATGAGAATCTTAACATTTTCTAAAGAAGTATTTAGGGAAGAACGGCAGGGGCCACTTGTGCAACAACGATGGTTGCGAGAGAAGTTTGACCATACCACTTGCGAAATCGCCCTTTGAACGCTGCATGGCCAGCTGCTGCGCCGTAATTTCATTAACTAGATGTAAGCGTCTCCTGTAAGACTGTCAAGCATTTGTCGCTTTGGCGCCCACCAGTGGCATGCTCATTTCTCAGCCCGTGGCTTACGCAGAACTTGTGGACTTAAATAATCCGCAGCAGATCCAACTAATTGGAATCTATATACAGCGAAGCTTTGTGTGAATGCATAAAGAGTCGAAACACGAGTGAGCGTTTATTGAATGTCCGCAGAAAGTGACAAGGAAGGCTTTATGCAGGCACTGTAGAGAGGCTAAAGTGCAATGCCGCGCATGCGCCAAGCCGAGCTTTCTGGTTCTTTTTTTTCTTTCCCCCGCACGGCCGGAGCCGCAGCTGCTGAGTATGGACAGCTGGGCTAGTTGGTTGTGATTAGCATTATGAAACATCGTTCCAGCGCACAAGTGAACACGGACGAGAAGAGAAAGACAACACGAACGCCGGCGTTCGTGTTGTCTTTCTCTTCTCGTCCGTGTTCAATTGTGCGCTGGAACGATGTTTCATAATGCCGCAGCTGCCGCGGATGCGTGTAGGTGAGCGCCATCTGGTGCTGGTGCAAGGAACCCGGGTGCACGCGTACTCCGCTGTGATTGGTGGGCCTATTCGGCGTGAGAACAGCCAGGCCGCAGCATCCACGGTCACGAAATCCGGCGACGTTTGCAAAGAAGAGCTTCGCTTAAAAAAAAAGAAACAAGACCGATCATGTGTACAGATTTCGAGTAATCTCCACTTCCTTTTACTTAATTAGGAAATAAAAAAATTTGTCGTTTCAAATAAATTCGCAGTTGCTGATAATTGTGTAACAACGGCGTGCGTTTTGCAAGGACGTTATCGCTATTGATGCCTTATTGCATAGCACACAACCACGTAAATTGCATCGGGCTCCGCAGCGACTGTTGGAAGAGCGAGGCAGATTGATTGTCCTTGCTGATGCCTCCAAATACAAGAGTGAGTTTAAATCGTGAAGCAGGGCGCGTTCAGGAGAGCAGCTAATATAAATGACAGCTAGTGGTATCGCCAGCGCATGAGCGCGGTATTTGTATGCCTCCTACAAATATTTTCCTATAATGATTATATTAATTAAGGGAAATGAGACATCCACCCATTCGCAGCAATTGCTACAAAGGAAACCCATACGGGTTCCTCGAAAGAAAAGCCTCGCAATTGAAGAAAAATTCGTCCTGGTCCGGGACTCGAACCCGAGACCATCGCCTTTGTGGGGCAGCCCTACCATCTGAGCTAACAAGGCGGCTAGCAGATCGCAGGGCGAAGTCGAATTTGTCAACAACTCGAAGCAAAGGTTACTAATGATTCTATATGAAGCATGCCTGCTTGGCAAGAGCTTCTGTCTTTGGCTGCCGCTTGCCCCGAGGGTAAGGCTCATCCGATTCTCTCCACGGTGCTGTCAGTTTAAGGTAAGCGTAACTAAATGTTCTGCAAATATCTATTATTTTTCTGGAAGCTGTCCTTTTCTGTCATGTGAACGTGACGTATGACAGCGTCATCCGTCACGCGCTCATCCGCGCTCACGAAGTATTAGCCTGCGGGCGATTGTTAAACGATCGCCACGTAAATGTGAGAAGACACGTTGAGATAAATCTTTGCAAAAAACGAGTATATAGACCTCAATTTAAAAATTAGAATACTTAAATTTTGGGGTTTTACGTGCCAGGAACATAATCTGATCATGAAGCATGCCGTAGTGGGGGCTCCGGATTAATTTTGACCGCTTGGGGTGCTTTAACGTGCAACCGATGCCTGGTAAACGGGCAGATCTTTCTTTTCTCTCTCTCTCTCTTCTTTTCTTTTCTTAATTTTTTTTTCTTTCTCTCATATAATTGTAGCCGTCATGCCTGGGATTTGATCCCGGGTGCAGCGCAACGTCATAGCCGCTAAGCCACTACGGCGGGTCCAGACCTTGATTACACACCATATATATAGTAGGATAGTATGGCAAAAGCTCTAACCGCGTAAATGATTACAAAATTTGCCATAAATATTGGTATAAAGGGCGACCGAGCGTCGCAGCTGCCAGCTAGTTTTCTCAAAACTTCATTGAAACTTCGTGGAAACGGTCTTCGTGGAAGCTTCTTCACATTTGAATGAGCTTTGCGAGGACTCTACATGGCAGCATCAACTAAAGGCGTTCATAAGTCCATGCGGATTTCTATAGAGGCTCGCACTGAGCTGAGGGTCTTCTTGATATACGCCTGCTCGATGTTTGCACAGGGCACTGTTGGAATCGCACCGCTGGCCCGAGTTGTTGGGGTCTCGGTGCTGACGCCCGTTATTGCCAATGGGTCGCAAGCCCCAAGGGTAGCGTTGGCCTGGCGGCCTGGGGCACTGGAAGCATCCGAAGGTCCCGGCAAAGCATGAGAAGACTGGTAACAGAACAACTGGTTTATTCTAACATAGCAAAAGAGCGGCCGGTCAGGTCGACCGAAGTGGAGAGACGGGAGAGCACGTAACTCAACAGTACAAATCGGAGCCTCTCTCCTGGCGTCCGGGGGCAGCTGCTCTTATACCCTCGGCGTCGCGGTCCAAAAGAGAAGGTCACGGGATGAAGGTCACGGGATGAAGGTCACGGGACGGCGGAGCATGACCCCACGACGGCGCGAACTGTCGAGCCGAGAGACCTGCTGAACCGAGTGTAGTGACGCATCGCCAACCTTCACTTGGGGAGCTCCGCTCCCCTGATGCCGCGCTTTGACAAGCGTGGGCACACACACACACACACACACGAAGGCACGTGGCACTGAAACACGCCTGGACACGCTTGGCGGGTAGGCGTTGCGGCGGCGTCGGACGGGCCAAAATGTCCGCCGCTTTGAACAAAGCCCCGGCGTCCGTTGCATCCGCGCCGGCATTACCGCGCGTTGTAGGCGAAACGTAACAGACCGCCCCGCCGGGGGAAGGAGATCCCGATGGTCAGGGGACTGCATCCGCTGTCCGGAGGGATGTCGCTCGATGATGCTCATAACCGAAGTCGGGCGTCCGTTGGCGTTTCTTGAGCGCAGCGCACAGAGAAGGCCTCGTTCTCACGTTCAGGTTCACACAGGACACTGCAAAGTGACTTCGGGAGAGTTGACATTTTTGTTCTCGTTTCCGGCAAGCGTTAGAACCACGCCGAAAGTCAACCGCTCAGTCAGCAAGCACGGCACAACCCTCACTAAGCCCTGCCAGGCTCTTTCCCCTTTTATACTGCTGCCTAGTTCCTTACAGTAGTTTAGCAGCACTCAGAACGCGTCCACAAATCGGAAAATTGCACTAGAAAGCACATCATCACTTTGAAACACTACACAAAAGCAATAGGTTAAAAAAATCCTGCCTCAGGAAGAAAAACATCAGTAACAAGCAAGTTTGAGGCTGATTCCCACGTTAGGGGCTTCGACTTAAGCCATCGGCGTTACCGTTGAGACTCCCCTTTTTGTAACGCACCTCAAAGGAATATTGTTGCAAAGCGAGGCTCCAGCGCAGGAGGCGGCCATTTTTGGGAGAGATGGTCTGCAGCCATTGGAGAGGGCAGTGATCCGTTTCAATGATAAACCTCGAGCCAGCTAGGTAACATGACAATTTCTGAACGGCCCACACGATACACGCACACTCTTTCTCGGTGGCGCTATACGCCTGCTCACGACTCGTCAGCTTACGACTAGCATACAGGACGGGGTGTTCTACTTCTCCATTTTCCCGTTGGCACAGTACAACGCCCATGCCTCGCTCACTAGCATCACACTGAACAACGAACCCTTTTGTGTAGTCGGGCGATCGTAGCACAGGCTGGCTTGTTAGGGCGCTCTTTAGGGCGCTAAAAGCTCTTTCCTTCGTCTCATCCCAGACGACTGTTTGCGGCTCTGTCTTTCTTAGAGCATCCGTCAAGGGAGCCGCGATATCAGAGTACCTGGGGATGTACCTCTGATAGTAGCCGGCGACACCTAAGAACGACCGAATATCGGTCTTCGTGCGCGGTTGCGGGAAGTCTCGCACAGCGGCCACCTTTATTTCAGAGGGGCGGCGACGACCCCGACCAATCACGTGTCCGAGGTAGACAACCTCGGCCTGTGCTAACTGGCACTTAGGTGCCTTGACTGTCAAGCCCGCATCGCGCAGGCGGGTTAGCACTGCCCGCAAGTGCGCCATATGCTCAGGCCAGGATGCGGAGAATATCGCTACGTCGTCTAGATACGGTAAAGCGAATTCTTGCTGTCCCCGCAACACTTTATCCATGAGGCTTGAAAAGCAGTATGGCGCGTTCTTCAAACCAAAACTCAAAACTTTAGGACGGAATGTCCCCATTGGTGAAATGAATGCCGCATACCTACTAGCCTCTTCTGTAAGTGGAACCTGCCAATAACCCCTGACAAGATCTAAGGTGGAAATAAACTGAGCGCTACTCACTCTCTCAAGGCGCTCCTCGATGTTAGGGATCGGATAAATTTGATCCTTATTGATGGAATTAAGCCTGCGGTAGTCGACGCAAGGACGAGGTTCCTTGCCCGGTACCTCAACTAAAATCAAAGGGGAGGTATAATCACTCTCACCCGCTTCAATAACACCGAGCTGTAGCATTTTCTTTACCTCAGCCTCCATAATATCGCTCTGGCGGGGTGACACCCGGTACGCCTTGGATCGTACTGGCTCTGGGGAGGTAAGTTCTATGTCATGAGTAAGGACAGAAGTCCTACCAGGCCTCTCAGAGAACAGACCTTGAAACTCTTGTAAGAGCTGGTGTAGTTCGGTTTTCTGCTCAGGCGACAGCGATGCTTTACTTATTAAGTCACTAATGACTTGATCGGTGTCTTTCCTGTTCGTCACTGAGCCAAGTCCCGGAAGCTCGACCGGAAGCTCTTCGGGCACGTTTACCATCATGCACACCACTGCTTCCCGTTGCTTATAGGGTTTGAGCAGATTACAGTGGTAAACTTGCTGTGCTTTCCGCTTTCCTGGCAGACTCACCACGTAGTTAACGTCCGACAGTTTTTGAACAATCCGTGCTGGGCCCTCCCACTGCACGTCGAGTTTGTTCTTTAGCGATGTGCGCAATATCATGACCTCATCGCCCACCTCAAAACGACGGGCCCTGGCTGTCCGATCATAATAAACCTTGGCCCTCTGCTGGGCCTCTGCCATTGCTTCACCTGACAACTCCTGTGCCCTTCTTAAGCGTTCGAGGAGCTTAAGCACGTACTCTACCACGACTGGGTCGTCGCCCCTGCCTTCCCATGATTCTCGAAGCATGCGAAGCGGAGATCGCAGCGAGCGACCGTACACCAGTTCAGCTGGCGAAAACCCCGTAGCCGCATGCGGCGCGGTTCTTAAAGCAAACATCACTCCAGGCAGACACAGCTCCCAGTCAGTTTGATGTTCAAAACACAATGCTCTCAACACGCGCTTCATGACGGAGTGGAGCTTCTCAACGGAATTCGACTGGGGGTGGTGCACTGAGCTGTGTAATAGCCTTACCCCGCACCTTTCGAGAAAGGCTGTCGTCAAAGCGCTAGTAAACACTGTGCCCTGATCTGACTGGATTTCTGCAGGAAAACCAACTCGCGCAAATATGGACAGTAGTGCATTGACTATCTCAACTGAGCTGAGTTCTTTAAGCGGCACTGCTTCAGGGAACATTGTCGCTGGGCAGATCACAGTCAAAATGTGTCGGTACCCCGTGGCTGTTACCGGCAGAGGTCCCACTGTATCAATAACGAGCCGTCTAAAAGGCTCCGTAATGATAGGTACCAACTTCAACGGCGCCCTCGATTTGTCCCCTGGCTTGCCCACCCGCTGACAGGTGTCGCATGTCTTCACAAAGTGGTCTGCGTCCCGAAAACACCCTGGCCAATAGTACTCCTGCAAGAGACGGTCCTTAGTTTTCTTAACTCCTAGGTGTCCGGACCACGAACCCCCATGCGACAAGCGCAACAGATCCTGACGATAGCATTGAGGCACGATCAGCTGATCGAACTCCACTCCCCTGCGGTCTAGATACTTCCGGTACAGGACCCCACCTCTTTCCACAAGGCGAGCATTTTTCTTGGCGATACCTTCCTTGATAATGCAGCGTATGTTTTCTAGGCTGCCATCCTTCTTTTGCTCGGCTATCAAAGCCGACCGGCTGACTTTTAGCAACCTGTTAAGTCCGTCTGACGTAGGCGCGATGAGCAAATCTGGAGACAGCTCTTCTAACTTTCCCGTGTCGGGATTTTCCTCTCCAGTATCTGGTGCCTTTAACGCTACAGGCTCAATTTTATTCCGTTCGGGCGTGCTCTGAATACCAGCTTGCTGCGCCTCTGACCCTTTCTCATCGTTCAACAACGTCGGTCCCGCAACTACCGCCTTTGCAGCGAGCTCCCGAACCTTCGATCTGGTTAAGGCCTGAACGCTAGCCTCACCAAACAAAAGCCCCTTCTCGCGCAGGAGGTGATCGGACCTGTTCGAAAATAGGTACGGGTACTGGGGGGGCAGCATAGATGACACTGCGGCCTCCGTCTCAAGTGCTCCGAAAGGTCCTTCAATAAGCACTTTTGCTACCGGCAGACACACGCTATGAGCTTCCACTGCTTGCTTGATCCATGCGCACTCGCCCGTGAACATATCGGGTTCTACGTAAGAGGGGTGAACTACATCCATTGTAGCTGCGGAATCGCGAAGCACTCGGCACTCTTTCCCGTTCACGAGGAGGTCTCGCATGTAAGGCTCGAGAAGCTTCATGTTCTCGTCAGTGCTGCCTAATGAAAAAAACACGACTTTTGGTTTTGTTTCTGGGCACTGCGCCGAAAAGTGTCCCGGCTTCTGGCACGTATAACACAGGCGCGCTTGCCTCGCCTCGAACCGTTTTCTGCGTTCGGCTTCGGCTGCCGCCGTCTCCTTACGTTCGGTCGGACACTGCGCCGAAAAGTGACCCGGCTTCTGGCACGTATAACACACGCGCGCTTGCCTCGTCTCGAACCGCTTTCTCATGGGCGTGAACTTCGGCCTCTCAAACTTAGAGCCAAATTCACCCTTTTGACCGTCCTTAGCTCCACGAGCCCGACGCGTCACAAACTCCTCGGCTAGCTCAGCGGCTCGAGCCACCGTACTAACGTCTGGCCTATCCAAGACCCAGTACCGCACGTTCTCAGGTAACCGACTATAAAACTGTTCTAGCCCGAAACACTGCAGAACTTTCTCGTGGTCACCAAACGCTTTCTCTTCTTTGAGCCACTCCTGCATGTTTGACATAAGCCTGTACGCAAACTCTGTATATGACTCACTTTTGCCTTTCTCATTTTCCCGAAACTTCCGACGGAACGCCTCCGCTGACAGCCGGTACTTTTTTAGCAGACTCGATTTCACTTTGTCGAAATCCTCTGCCTCCTCTCTCTCCAAGCGAGCGACTACGTCGGCCGCCTCGCCGGGTAGCAAAGTGAGCAAGCGCTGTGGCCACGTTTCCCGAGAGAACCCCTGCTTCTCGCACGTTCGCTCAAAGTTAACCAGGAACAAACCAATGTCCTCTCCAAGCTTAAACGGCCGCATCAGGTCAGTCATTTTGAACAATACTCGTTCTCCTGCACCGTGTGCCTGACTTCCATTACGAGCGCGTTCCATCTCTAACTCGAGACGCTTCATTTCCAAAGCGTGTTCACGCTCTTCTTTTTCTTTCTGTTCTATTCGTTCACGCTCATCTTTCTCTTTCTGTTCTTTAAGTTCACGCTCCTGTCTTTTTGCCGTCTCCCTCTCCTCAATGGTCTCAAGGCATTCCGACAGCTCGTCATCCTCAGCTTCTAACTCAAGAATAGCCCTTAGCAGTTCTGGTTTTCTGAGTTTGTCTGAGACATCCAGACCCAACTCTCTCGCAAGCTCCAGCAATTTCGGTTTGCGCAACGACTTCAAATCCATGGCTGCTCTGAATGCTGCTTTCTCTACTGTCCACTATTGTCTTGCCGCAAACTAACCCGGCAGCAACGACAACCACAATTACCAGCTCTGTTTCTAACACTAACAAAAGCCTGGCAAAACTCAGAAGAAGAAAGTCCCGCACTCACCAAACCTCGCAGCCAAGACTTCAGCGCAGTCGTTCCGCTGCAGGCAACCAGTCATCACACAGGGCTCGTTGCGCTGCTCCCGGATGGTCGTTGAGCTGCTCAGCATACAGTCAACCGCATCTCTTCGCTGCTGGCCTCCGTTGTCGCGATCCCACCGCTGCCACCAGATGTTGGAATCGCACCGCTGGCCCGAGTTGTTGGGGTCTCGGTGCTGACGCCCGTTATTGCCAATGGGTCGCAAGCCCCAAGGGTAGCGTTGGCCTGGCGGCCTGGGGCACTGGAAGCATCCGAAGGTCCCGGCAAAGCATGAGAAGACTGGTAACAGAACAACTGGTTTATTCTAACATAGCAAAAGAGCGGCCGGTCAGGTCGACCGAAGTGGAGAGACGGGAGAGCACGTAACTCAACAGTACAAATCGGAGCCTCTCTCCTGGCGTCCGGGGGCAGCTGCTCTTATACCCTCGGCGTCGCGGTCCAAAAGAGAAGGTCACGGGATGAAGGTCACGGGATGAAGGTCACGGGACGGCGGAGCATGACCCCACGACGGCGCGAACTGTCGAGCCGAGAGACCTGCTGAACCGAGTGTAGTGACGCATCGCCAACCTTCACTTGGGGAGCTCCGCTCCCCTGATGCCGCGCTTTGACAAGCGTGGGCACACACACACACACACACACGAAGACACGTGGCACTGAAACACGCCTGGACACGCTTGGCGGGTAGGCGTTGCGGCGGCGTCGGACGGGCCAAAATGTCCGCCGCTTTGAACAAAGCCCCGGCGTCCGTTGCATCCGCGCCGGCATTACCGCGCGTTGTAGGCGAAACGTAACAGCACCTAAAGATTTCAACGCTAACAGCTTTCTTTGGGAGCTGAACGCGCTTTCCTGTATCTGGCCGTATGCGCGCCCGGGAATCCCCGTTTGTGCAGTGTGGCGGGCTGGCCCCGCATAGCTTGACGAGCGGCTGCGAGGAGGCGTCACTTAGTCACTGGGAGCAAGTGACATCACTTTTTTGGGGGCGAGAGCTTCTCCGATAGGTGCGCGCGCGTCGGGTGAATCGTCGCCAGGTAACGACGACGATAGCTTTCATTCTCGCGTCCAACGTCATCAGCGTTCGTTTCGCATAAAGCACAGAGAGAAGCGTCGTGTGGTTTCCTCAGAGTAAATAAAATACAAAAGTCAGGCAGTGCAGTAAGTTTGTGCGTTTTGACAATATCTAAAGCACAAAAAAAACTTTCTAGATAAAAAAAAAATGAAATTTTTAATTCACCTGCTAAAAAAATTGCATTCACTCGTCCAACAGCATTGCATACCACTACGTCAAACTTTAATAATAAAAAATCATTAAAGTCTTAAGCATATAATAAAATTGAGGGGTTTTGCGTGCCAAAACCACGATCTGATTATGAGGTACGCCGTAGTGGGGGACTCCGGAAATTTGGACTACCTGGGGTTCTTTAACGTGCACCTAAATCTAAGTACACGGGTGTTTTCGCATTTCGCCCCCATCGAAATGCAGCCGCCGTGGCCGGGATTCGATCCCGCGACCTCGTGCTTAGCCGCCCAACACCATAGCCACTAAGCAACCACGGCGGGTAAGCATGTCATCTCATATAATCTTGCATGTTCGTCCGACTCAAAGTCAGTCATTCAAAGTCAGTCATTCAAAAGTTTCATCGATAATTCAGCGGGGTCAGAAAGCTCTTCGCTTAGTTGTGATAATCAGCTTCGATGGTTGCTGCATAATTTTCTCACGGATGACCTCCTTTCTTTGTGACTTTTCTCAGTATCTCTGCAAAGTATAACCATTCCATCTTTTCGAAATTGACTTTCGTGCCGCGTTAATATAGCTTTTTACCACCACTTCTTCTTTTACCAATATAATTATGCGTCGTGCTACCAAGTTCAATCTCCGCTGCCTCTCTCTCGTGGTATTTATCCTTCCTCGCTGCGTGAAGAAACTGCTGCCTCTCGTATCTTGGCCCCACAGTCAGAGATGTCCGCGGCCCTGCCGTCCCTTCACTTGTCACTCTTTCCTTGTCACCTCAAACATCTCTTTCGGCCTAATCGTCCAAGCCATTTAAAGCTTTTGTAACCTCAACGAAAGTGTTTTCGGTTCCACAAAGAGTCTATGGTCGTCCCACCGACTTGCACACTTCGGCTTGGACGCCCGACTGGCCATCTTGAACGCCGTCCAATTTACTTGGCCATTATACGCGCAGTGTAGCCGGAACGTTCCTTCTCTCTCTCTCTCTCGTAATCACTCGTTGCGGTCCTTCGAAGGCCTATTAACGAGATTGGACACTTTACGTTCGCCGTTGCGCGCGTCAATTCGCCGCAGTAAAGAATAGGGCGCACACACGGCATAAACCACGAGCGGGTCATTAAACACAACCTTCGCCTCGGCTGGGCTCGTGGCGCACGTCTGCGATAGCAGCGCCGCTTTCCGGTTCGTGTGAGAACATAAGTGATATTGATTGCACGCGATCGTGCTGTCCAGCGCCAGGCGGCCTCCGCCAGGATGTGCAGCCGTTTCGCGGGGCAGCCCGCATGAACGACCGGCAGGCGGCCAGGTGGAGTCGCCCGTCCGACGCGAAAAAAAGGAAACGCGCTCGTTCTGTCGCGTTGCGTTTCGACCCCGCACGTCCTTTGTCCGATCGCAAGGCCGCCGCCGCGAAGCGCTGGAGCTCGGCGAGGGATGCCCGGGCAAACTCGTGTTGTGTCCCGAGCGCCCTAGTGGAGCGACTTGCCTCAGACGGTGGTCGCTGAGCCGCACCGTTCCTCTCGGGCTGCAGACGCGGGAAGTCGTGGGAAAATCATGCGCGATAAAGCTTTTACATTGCATGGCCAGTACAATTGGATGTTTCCTAAAACCAGTGTTTGTGTACTTCACTGTGAATGCAGCTTTAATGCTGCCGAACACGAATTCGTATCGTTGCCGGAGAAACTGAAACGATCTCCCAAAGATGTCATGAGAGATCGGCATAGCGAGATAAAAAGTGTTCGCTTCGCCACGTTACCACCTTTCTTTCTTTTCTTTTCTTTTTTTCTAACCTTGTTTAGTGGGATCTTTAGAGGCCAAAATTAATGCTGAACGGCATGTCGCAAAAAATAACAGTATTTCTGGTTCAGAACATATTCTGAAGGTTGGAATATACTTTTTCGGAACAGAGTACAGCGCTTCGGGAAATGAGCAAAACTTATTGACCCTTTCTTTACCAATTTAGTTCAGTCGAAGTTACAGGTAAACGCCTCCTAGTAGTCACCGCACAGAAGGGCGACCACTTATCGTTCCTTGTAGGTTTATGAAGCAGTGAAGCAAAGAATCTAGCTACTCAGGTCGCTGATTTAAAAAAGAAAGAAAGAAAAAGGAAGGTTCAGCCAAGTACCGAAGCTAAAGAAGACAAAGTCGACGCACATGGTGGTTCAAATGATTGGATGAATAAGTGCCGTTTTTACCTCTTTATTCTGTATCTTCTTCATGTTCAATATTATCTCATTTCCTACCTTATTTGTATCGTATTGCACGCGCAATTGCGTCAACCTTGTCTTATATATATATATATATATATATATATATATATATATATATATAGCCGCTTTCCAGACGCCATTGCCTCGCGCGAGTGCCGCTCAGTCCAAGTGAACTGGTTCCATTTCCCAAAAGTGTCTCGTACGGCGGCCTTGCCTCAATATGTCTTTATGTACGGTGGTGCACACTTTACATGGGTATGGCATAATGTGGCTAATTTTCGACGATATTGGCGCTAATTACGTACGTACCGTTAACCTCGTATGCCTACTCTGCCACTAATTTTCGCTTATTGTCTACCTACATTCTGATACCTATTGCGGCTCGCTATGACGCTGTGAAGGCGCGAATGGGCCGGTATTTTTTCAGAAGTGGTTACAATGTACCGAGATCCCAGATACGCCAAACCTTGTGTGAAGTCAGGCAAGAAGACCTTGTCTTCCAAAAATTGGGTAGGCTGTATCAGGAACACAGTCAGTGGGGCACGTGAAAAGCCTTTTGAGTGCTGGAGGCGGTGTATGGGCACTGGGGTACAGAAATTGCGTAACCAAATACACAAATTACATTTACTCAAGCATCAGAAAGGTTACATGCCTAACTTATGTTACAGCTAGTCGGGGTCTTACGGTGTAAATATGCAATCGTGCTCGCTCCCTGATCGTAGTGGAAACGTTTATTTTGCAGAGGGTGTTTGGGCAGTAGGGTAATGAGATCTCCCCCCCCTCCCCCACACACACACACTTTCATACTGGTGGCGCCCGAGGCTGCCCTGCGCCGCTCGAGCCCGCCGTGACATTGTGGTACCGTACATGTCGAAAGCAAATGAGGCGGAGGGGGGGTGGGGGAGCAGCCGAGCAAGTGTGACATTTTTGCACCATACTGCACATTTGGAGGCCTTACAATTCCTGATGAACTCCAGTTTGTGTTTGATAAATTATACCTACTATGGCATAGTGAGCTCTTTCAAATGCGACGATACCTGTTCGGATGGACAAACGTACTGCCGAGCGTACGCCTTTCTGAATGTCATGCGAGAGGCTAAATTTAGCTCCGATTGCGTCATGAGTGGCGTGAGAACGGCGCCATCTGCGCACACGACACAAGCATGGTCGAGTATAATGGCTTCTCTCCTCTGCACAACATACGAAAGTAAGGTGCGTGGGTAGTACGGGTGCAAAGATATAAGCGATAATAGTATAACGTGTTTTCGCTACGCCGATTTCAGTGATCGGCCCCCTTTGAGCCTTTCTTAAGACATCTCGCGCCAAAATATATTATTGTTATTTTGCGAGCGTATTCCAATCGGAGTGCTCTGAAGCCAGAGATAAGTGACGTTGAAAAGTCGTTTGCCACAAAATGGTTCAGGGGTGCGCATCAAGAGTTGAACTCCTCAGCTTGTACCTACACGCAAGCAAGAGTCTACAGGGTGTTTTTCCACGCTTGGAAAGTTCACGGTACTTGAAAGTATCTCACCAGATGTAGCTCGCAGCTTCTACGCGTGCAGGATGCAGGAAAATAAATACGAACTGGAAAGAAACCACACTAGTATAAAACAAGGCGACAAAAGAAGCGCCCTGCATGCGATGACTGCTCCATCCGAAAAGCAACTGTAGTATTGTTCTTATTCCTTTCTTTTTATCTATGTGAGTTAACTAGACTTGCTTCCTGAGCGCATCGTCAAATTAACGTCAAGTTGTCGGACGACTTACGATGCTGTCGCGCCTTACCTGTGAAACCTGCCGTGCCTGCGCCAATTGTAGACTCGAGTGGACGCTATGCAGAGCAACCGCATTGTCTTCTCCGACACATAATTCCTAAACCAAGACGTTGTTGGCGACTGAAATCAGAACCTTTCGCTCCGACCAGACGTACCTTCCTCGAACCTTGTCTTTTCTGTCGAACTCCAATAAGAGTATTCATCAAAGGCCTGCGGCAAGGCGTGCGTCGATGGCGCGGGCAGGACTGAAAGGGCCGCCCCTGCTCGCAGGCGGATGATCGGCCGGGCGTGCGGCGGCGGCGCCCGCTGAGCGGCGGCGCGATGCAGCGTGCCCGGTCGCTGTCGTCGCTGCCGCCGGAGCCGTTCATGATCATGCGCAGCAAGGCGCTCAACCGGCGCGTGGTCATCAACGTGGGCGGCGTGCGCCACGAGGTGCTGTGGCGTACCCTGGAACGGCTGCCGCACACGCGGCTGGGCCGGCTGCGCGAGTGCAACACGCACGAGGCGCTGGCCGAGCTGTGCGACGACTACTCGCTGGCCGACAACGAGTACTTCTTCGACCGGCACCCGCGCTCGTTCGGCGCCGTGCTCAACTTCTTCCGTACCGGCAAGCTGCACTTGGTCGAGGAGATGTGCGTGATGGCCTTCAGCGACGACCTGGAGTACTGGGGCATTGACGAGCTCTACCTGGAGTCATGCTGCCAGCACCGCTACCACCAACGCAAGGAGCACGTGCACGAGGAGATGCGCAAGGAAGCCGAGTCCCTGAGACAGAGAGACGAAGAGTACTTCGGCGAAGGACGTCGAGCCCAGCTGCAGAAGTTCCTGTGGGACCTGCTCGAGAAGCCCACCTCGTCTTTGGCCGCCCGGGTGAGAGGCGCTGTCGAGTGTGTGTGTTGTCGTCCTCCCTCTTTCTCTGCTGTCGCTTTATTTGCTGTTCCGCTATGTTTGTTTGGTTCTTCCGTCTCTCTCTTTTCGTTCAGCGCGCAGCAGGTGCTCTCTCTCTCTCTGTCTGTCTGTCACCGTGCTGTCTTAATGCTCTGGGGATGGGCAGCGCGAGAGGCCGCGCGTCGCCGATGCAGCAGGCGCCACGGGCGCAGCGGCCGTGGGGCGTGGTCAGAGAAAACCAAGAAGCAGCGAAAACGCGACCGTTGTCCCCCAGGTGGTGGCAGTGCTGTCGATCCTCTTCATCATCCTGTCGACGATCGCGCTGACGCTCAACACGCTGCCCGAGCTGCAAGAACGTGACCACAAGGGAGAGGTGGTGGACAACCCCAAGCTGGCGTTGGTCGAGGCCGTCTGCATCACTTGGTTCACGCTCGAGTACCTGCTGCGGTTCCTGTCGTCGCCCAACAAGTGGAAGTTCTTCAAGGGAGTGCTCAACGTCATCGACCTGCTGGCCATCCTGCCGTACTTCATCTCGCTCTTCCTCACCGAGACGAGCAGCAAGAAGCAGGACCAGTTCCAGGACGTGCGCCGCGTGGTGCAGATATTTCGCATCATGCGCATCCTGCGAATCCTCAAGTTGGCCCGCCACTCGACCGGACTGCAGAGCCTGGGCTTCACGCTGCGCAACAGCTACAAGGAGCTCGGGTTGCTCATGCTGTTCCTGGCCATCGGCATCATGATATTCTCCAGCCTGGCATACTTCGCCGAAAAGGAGGTGGCCGACACCAAGTTCACCAGCATCCCGGAGACTTTCTGGTGGGCAAGTATCACCATGACTACCGTCGGCTACGGAGATATCTGTCCGACCACGCCTCTGGGCAAGATCGTCGGTAGCGTCTGCTGTATCTGCGGCGTGCTCGTCATTGCGCTGCCCATCCCCATCATCGTCAACAACTTCGCCGAGTTCTACAAGAACCAGATGCGCCGGGAGAAAGCGCTCAAGCGCAAGGAGGCCCTGGAGCGTGCCAGGCGTGAAGGCAGCATCGTCTCCTTTCACCACGTCAACCTGCGCGACGCCTTCGCCAAGAGCATGGACTTGGTCGACGTCCTTGTGGACACGGCCCATGGCACCTCCCAGGTACGCCTTCTCTCTGCCGCGTAGACCTGACGTGGCAATTTCTGTCCCCACATGTTTTTCTGTGTGCACAGTGTCGACTGTTAAGGAGCGTCTTTTGAGTTATTAAATACAATTTGATATTACGCGGACATGCTAGTTTTGAATTGTTCTAGGTTGCCCAGAAACGTTGAAGACCTTGCTGTGTTGGCGAGCACTGTCCGAAAGTTTGCAGATGTGCATGCTCATATGACCGCACAGCGTTCTTGCACATAACTGCGAGCAATAATTTCACGTGAAGCTGGGTTGCCTTGAGTGATAGCTGTTCCCTGATTCCTGAATAACAAGGAACATATGCAAAAAGAAAAAGAGACAGAGATTTCTAAGGACGTCTCGTGCCTTCAAGGACTGCGTAGGCACAAATCTGAATCAGCTATAGAAGTCTCAGACAGACAGTGTTCTTTCATATAAGTAAGTATAGTTGCTGTGAGCGCCCGTTCTTGCACTGCACTTTGAAAACATGCTCTCCAAAGTATGGCCAGCTTCCAGACGCGCGGTCAGCCACCGTGACACCGACCCGGAAGACCATGGAGGACGCGAGGCAAGTGAATCCGGCGCGCTTCTCCGCACTCGTCGAAACCCCCGCGCAGGGCGACGCCATCAGCCTCGGTGAAGAGTCCGCGGCCCGCCTGAACGCCGGCTGCTTCCGCAACTACGAGCACACGCTGCAGGCTGCCAGCGGCGGCTGCTCAGGGGTACCACCTGGAGGAGGAGCCCGAGGCGCCTCGGACCCTCTCCTGCTACCGGAGCCGCTCAACTCTCTCAGCGGCAGTCGCCAGCAAGCGGCGGGCCAGACGCTGGCGGCCTCGCCCGTGAGTCTCGGCTCGGGGGCCTCGGGGACGAGCGCCGGGGGCTGCGGGCTTGCCTTGCAGGTGGCTCGAGCGCGTAGCGCCCCGCGCTAGGATCTACCCCTTCGAGACCGGGCCAGGTAGCGTACAAAACGCACACACGCGCCGCAAAAAAAGCACGCACCACTCAAACCACTTGGCCGGCTAGCCTCGCGTGCACTAACTGTCTCTCTCTCTGCCCGCCTCTGCCTACCACTGCTGCCGCTCTGCTTGTCTGTCTGTCGCCGAACCGCCGCCAGCAGCCTCCGGCGCTCGTCCCTCGCTGCTGGCCGGTTCGGCCTCCTCGTCCCCCCGGCCCTCATTTTCTGTCCGCTGTGCTTTTCTCTCCTCCGGCCGGCCCTGTGCCGCTATGGCCCGAGGGCGCCGGCGGGAGCGTGCAAACCCCTTGGTGACTCGCAGGAGTTCCTCGAAGGCGACTTCCGGGCCAACATAGAGCTCAAGACTATCAACCGCTGGGACGTCGGCAGCGTGGAGAGCTCGGACACGTACCTGTCCTGCGCCACGCAGCCGTTCGCCTCGCAGGCGGACCTGAGCCAAGAACCGGCGGCCGGCCAACAACAGCCAGTGCAGCTGGTGCGGCCGCGGTTCCTGCAGGGCGTGCGCACCAAGGCCCGCTTCGACCCCGTGGACGCCACCCGGGCGCTTCGACCGGACACCATCGAGCTGCCGCGACCCGAGCCGCACGTGTTCGCGCCCTCGGCCACGCACAAGGCGTCGCCTTTCTCGAAAGGTGGGCTTTGGGCAAAGTGTGCTTCACAGGCGCTCGCGGCCGCCACTCATCGCCCGAGAACTTTGAAGAGCGCTGCGCTTTGTGTGCGTGTGTGTGTGTGTGTGTGTGTGTGTGTGTGTGTGTGTGTGTGTGTGTGTGTGTGTGTGTGTGTGTGTGTGTGTGTGTGTCGCGTTCGGCAGGTCGCACTGATACTGTATATAGCTGCGATCGCTTCACGCATCGCTTTTCGGTTGCTCGAAGCTGTAGAAATTCTCGGCGCGAGATCATTACGTTGTAGATGCGACGTTTTGCAAAGAAGGCTTCTTTTATTTTACTATTCAAATTTATTTTTGTCGGGATGTGCCACGTTCAGGGCTTCCGTCCTCAGAAGACGGAAGCCCTATCCATGCCTGCAGTTGGACCTCCCGCGCATCTCCGGTCGCCGTTCCTTGAGTGCACTTCTCTCGGTAAGGCTGAACGATAGCCGCCGTGAATACGCTGCTTACTTTTTACCGTACAGGACACCATCTTTCAGGTCAGGTTCGTGTGGTCTCTGTGGTGACCGATGTTCACTGCGGAGCAGGAGTCGCGCCTCACTGTTGTGAAAGCAGGAGTACTATGTCACATTCCCGTTCGACCGCTAACCTTGGTGTCGTCAGTTCCTTATCGCCGTTGAATTACGCGAATGGAATGGGAGGCCGCGTAGGCATGCGCGGACGCGCCCGAGGACATTTCTCTGAAGTGAGTGTTACAAGGACGTTGCAGCGTAAGGCACAATGCGTGTCCGCAACGGCGGTGCTGTATAGTATCCTAACTGTTGAAAAGAACACACAGGAGAGCGGATATAAATGCACATATATTTACGACACTTTGTATTACACAAGAGAATAAAATACTGCAGTCAGGGTTAATGTGCAGCGAATACCAGCTTTTCTCCCTAAACTATATGTGATAGTAACTTCTTTAAGCATGAACTGTTCTCTGCAGTCACTCGTGTATACTTTTTTTTAAATTTTCTCCAACACTGAACTTCATTGAGCTCTGTTCGTCATAATCCTTCTTTGTTGCATGAGCAGTGGTAATTTCAGATAGCTTATTGTCGCATTCTTCCGCCCCAGGCGAAAATGTAGCGTGGAACACATGATGGATGTAAGGGGAAATTAAATCGAAGAGTAGAAAGAAACTAATTTATCGAAGGACGCCCTCAAGATTTTCCAAATGCGATAGAAAAGTTTCAACTTTCGTCAGATGTATGCTTATTTTCAATATTCCCACCGATTTACGCTAAGAAAGTTTTCAGCGTTTGACACGCTATATAAATTTTGTTCACATATTAAAAAACGAAAGTATATAGTCATTCGCCTATTTTGTGAGTCAAAAAGCATACTCGATTGGTTCGATAACCGCGTGTGTAGGTGAATACACCTACACACGCGATCTAATAAAAGCTTCTATACCTCACTTTTCCCCTAGACAGGCCCATAATTTCGCACTTCAAACCCAGATAGTTTTCCACACCTGTGTACTGTTGTAATAGCGGAACCAAGTCCCGAAACCTGCTTTTTGCGCACGGAAGTCATCCTAATGTGCCATATATCAACTACTTTTTTTTTTCATATCATGCTGTCGCAATGCTAAAGTCACACTGGCTTCGTTACTGAATAGGTGTTCCCTTTAAGAATGAACCATACTGTGCACGCATCCCTTCTCCTCTCTGTTCCTTTGCCCTGACAATGTCCGCTAGGGCGGGCGATTTGCGCCACGGATGGTTGGGATCTCCCCGTGAAACTCGCAAGTGCCACGCACGGGCGCAGTGCCTTCCGTGCCTTTCCTCTCGAGCGCGTGTCGTGCGTGATCGCAGTGCTGACGCTGTTCGGCGGCCAGTCGGGCAAGTACGGCGGCGGTTCGGGCGACCCCGGCGAGCGCGCGGAGCCGCCGCCGCCGGCGAGCCGCGGCGCCGCCAAGTCCATCCTGAAGAAGCCCGAGGAGCGGACCACGGCGTCGACGGGCACCGCGACCACGCCCAGCCTGGGCGCACTGTGCGTGCACACGGTGGACGTGATGTGCTCGCCGGTGCGCGCCGAGAGGACGCCCCTGCTCACCGCGCAGGAGGAGGACGGCAGCCCCGCCAGGGAGCCGCGCTCGTAGCCAGGTGCGGGAACCCCCGTCGCGACGCGCTCTCGGCGCACTGTCGATCGCTTGATGCGCGGAGTTAGATCGGCGTTCGTGAGAAGCAGTCATGCGCAGCTATACGCATGAAGTGACGCACTTGTTCTCAGCATACCGCGGACGGAACTTGAACCGAGCTGTGTGTCTGTACCTACCGTCCGTTTAGTATATGTAGGACTCTTGTACCAACGAATGGTGCCAACAAAGTGTATATATGATTCGGTTCTGAACCCTTCGTTGCAGCGTGTTTTTATGTTCATTTTCATTATCTATCTATCTATCTATCTATCTATCTATCTATCTATCTATCTATCTATCTATCTATCTATCTATCTATCTATCTATCTATCTATCTATCTATCTATCTATCTATTTGTTTACTTATGCTGTATAGCAGGGAAATGGATTTGCCCCCCGAAATACTGTGTACCTCAATCTCTACAGAGCAACTCATGCACAACAGACCGGAACAGGTTAAACGCCTCCTAAAGCAACTCTGGGGGCCCCAGTTCACTGCGCTTCTGGCTATGAGACGACACAGCAGAGGGTTCCGGCTCTATTTCTACCACATGAGGTTATCGAACGTGCACGTGTGAGTCTTACCACACAAGTGTCTGTGCATTCCGCCCCCTTCAGAATGCGACCACCGCGGACTAGAGTGACCCCGCGACCTCGCGAGCCCAGCAGCAAAGCGCCGCAGCCCTGCCCAAGTTGACCGGTTGCACCAGGCGAGAGAAGCGTGATGCGCGCTGAGCTTGCCACATTCGGCGTCTCACAGTGCGCGGCGTCCTTGTGGCGCTCTTTGATACGCTCCTTTCGGTGGCGCCGGAAGGGTTTTCCACCCTGAATTGCGACTGCAAATATTAAGCATTTCAGGTGCATTTCGCCCTCACCAGGCGCTTCCATGACGTCTCGTGAATTTCGCAGTGTATGCAGACACCGAGTTTAGAGCACGGTACGTGTAGTGTCCCGCATCTTACTTAGCGCTGCTCCCTCTCTTGTTCACTCAAACATTGCACAGAGAGTGAAGTTTATCGTTTGTTCGTTTTTCCTGATATTACGATTGCTTCTGTATGAGCGTTGTGGCATCTGCGGTATACCACTTATTACTTTTATTTTGTTTAATTCCCAACACATTTTTCTAAACCGTCCTGTCACAGCACTTTTCTGCCTTTTCAGGATTTCTGAGAGAGGCAGAAATTACCTACTTGAGAAATCGCAATGTCCTGGTAGCTAATGTATATAAACACACTGATTAGACTCTTTAATATCCCCTTTACGATACATATGTTGCGACATTGAAGCCCATCAGTAGTGAAATCATGCGTGTTTAGCAGAAATCATATTGCTATAATAACATTACTTTCGTGGTATGCTACAACACGCACATTGGAATTCCAGCAAACATTTCCCCAAGACTGCACCACTAGCACTTCAGGACAACCTTAACTGGGATGCCGATGCATTATTAGCAGATATTGGGGGTGGATTCTTTGACGGTATTGCTAGCCTTATTTGGTCTACCGGCTCTATTGTCATTGCGACCAGCATGTTGGTAAACCACGAGCAAGGTGAAAGCTGCATATTCCTCACACTCTCGAACAGCCTGTGGAAAGTTATTGTGATATCCGCTTGACGATACTCACGAGCTGTTTATGCCACATAGCGACATTGCTACGCTAATACGTACATAATGTCACGTGACGTCAAGGACACGATCCTGGAGTACCATGCATAGTTTAGGATTCGCTGCTGGGCTCGTGACCTACTACTTGAACCAGGTAATGAACTGAGTTTATTATTAGACGCAGCGCGTGTCAACGTTACGTGAGTCACACAAATGACAACACAGAAGGAAAGGAAGAACATAGATCACGGGATGCCATGATGTCTGTCTTTGTTGCCATAATGTCGCAGATTTCGTGATTCGGGAGATTAAATGAAGGCGCAGCATTTCGTTACGCCGCAGTGGTTCTCCAACATGGCGTCCGTGATGGCGCCAATGCAAGCTCTTCACCGTGCCTTACATCTTGTTTCCTTTTGTTCTGTCTCTTGCAGAGCGGCTCAGTGCGTGTGCGTGGGCCGGAAAGGGGGGCTGTGCAGCGGCACCACACGGTGCGTCCCGGGCGCCGCCGCGGGCGCCATAATTTCGGGGCCTCGGTGGGGGGCGCTACTTGTCTCCTCCGGGATCCCCACCGAGGCCCCAGGCGGCGCCGCGCGAGCGCCCGGGACGCCCGGAGGAGACCCCATCGTCACCGACACGCACCGCAGCGGCAGCAGCAACAGCCACCGACGATGTGACCTCATCTCGCGCTTGTACATACCTCATTGGACAACCACCACAGCATTTCCTCCTCATTTTTTTTTTCTTTTATATATCGAACTCTAGACTGCTCGCTATCTCACATTCTTGGTGCGAATAACGACCCTGCTCACTTACGCCTTCGTGTTACTCAGCGCACTACAACCATTCGTCTGTGTGTGCCACGAAGAACGGTGAATCTCTCGGAGGGACTGACACGACTTCTTGCGCACTAGCGGCCGGCAGTGAAGCGCGTCACATATGCTGCTGGCGGCAAAATGACGTGTTGTGCTTTTTTTTTTTTTGACGCAGCTCAATTGCATCGTTAGCGACACCACAAGGGTCAATATTAAGCCTATGCCACGTGTCAGTGCGGTTGTTAACTGACCGAGTCGTTCGAACCGTGTCTTGATCGCCGCGTTGCCACGGACACGGTGAAACAATCACAAGCGGACCGAAGACGCCCATTAGCTATATGATCACGTTTGCGAATACAGTTGCACATAGTGTGCGCTTCCTCTAATCATTTTCGGTGCAATGCGGTGCATAACTCTACAGCCCTGTGGACTGTCCGATCGATCGACTCTGGTGGCGTTAAACGTTTCGTTATGATGCTGGGTTGTGTCTGCCGTAGCCGCTCCTCTTCGTCGGGACAATTTCGGTGGCGCTAGCAGGTTTCAGCACTGCGCCCTTCATTGTTATTTTTTTACACGTTTCCTGTACAGTCACTGCGTAATTGTCACAAGCCCGTTTCCAGTGCGATGCAACTTTCTGAGCGTGTGTGTTCGCGAGTGCTGTATGCAAGAGTAGAAGAGCAGCTACCGGTTGTGAGCCATCCGCAAAGTCTATGCATTGAAAACCATTGATCTCCGACGCCACCGGTAGGCGACGAGTCATCACTGACGCAGACGCGGAACTGCGCCGCCCGGACAGACGCGCTGTATGAAACACACGCAAGCCGAGCATAAATTATCCACTCGAAGCTTTGCTATGTAAAAACATAACTGGTGCACAAAGAGTACTCGCGACTCTCCCGGCGTCACGTGACATACCTCCTTGTGCTTTCGACTCTGGCATGTTTTCCTTCGGTGCGCGATTGATTGCCTCAGCTTAACGTGGCCTATACTCTTCGTCGGAGGCCTGCTAAGCATTGGAAGGTGCTGTGAATTCCACTTCGAAATCCGACCCTCTTTAGCGTATGAGTGCTAGAAAGACGTGAACAAGATTGCGCAGGAGTGTCGACTTTATTCTTGTTAGACTACGCGTGCACCTGCGTCGCGCTGCCTTCGACGTAGAAACACTCCTCCTCGCTTTTGTAAGCCTGCTTGCGGCATTGGCAATGCTATCACATGCAGTGCGCAGATGCTTGACTGCTGCCTGCTAGTGCGTAATAATCTGGTGTCAACTGTGACCTTGCAAGAAGGCCGAATGTCTAACGACGCGCGGGTCGTGTTCTTGCTTTCTTTTTTTTTCTCTCTCTACGACGCGGCCGCATTGACGCGCAGCTTTCCCGCCGCTCTTTTTTCCTGCCACGTGACGCTCGAGGAGTAATGTTGCTTCCGTCCTTTTGCATGGCTTCGGTGGCGAGCTGCATTACGCCGTCATGTCAGTGTGCTCCGGTTGGGTCTCTATTGCAGCCGTGGAATCTGAATTAACGCTTCGTCGATGCGGCATAGCACGCAGTCAAGGGAGCCGTGCCCAGGTGGTGCATGTGCGGGTCTCGGTAAATTTCATTCTGTTCGAAAGGAGCGTATGTCCACTTGCTGCGTTTGCAACGGTGTAAAACGCACGATTTAAAAGAGTTGAATGCTGGGCTAGTTGGTATTTTGACGTGAGAACCAGCTTGAAATATAGCGTAACGGGACGGCACAACAGAAAGGAAGACGAGCCTGTGTTCGTCTTCCTTTCTGTTGTGCCGTTCCGTTGTGCTATATTTCAAGAAGTGAAATGCATACATTTCGCCAAGTCAGCGTGGATTTCAAAACTTGCTAAAAGCTAACTAGCTTCAAAAAAAGAAGAAAGAGATAGGAAGAATTTGCAGTTAGTAAAGTATAGTAATCGTCTCCCAAATGGACCAATGAATTCCGCGACATGATTACACGTAACTTGCATCGTATACAGGGTGTTTCACGCAACTTGAACCAAGGAGTTAAGTGGTTAGCCGAAGCAAGCTAAATGAAACCAACGGCCCATAGTTTGCAGTCATGTGGCGCTCCTTAGATAATATTCCGCTTAATTAGTTAATTAACTAAGATAAGTTATGCAAAATTTTTAATATTCACTTTAGGGCCAAGTGCGTTTCGTTACGTTTTAGAGGACATTCGAGAACTACCGTTCCAATTTTTTGTTGCAACGTACATGTTGCGTGGCGATTTTTCCCGGCGTTTAAAGCCCGCGAAATACGAAATAAAAGCACGTGACTGCGCTCGTGCGCTGCCGTATTGCAGCGCTCACGACCGCGCTTCGTGCGAAAGAACCGCGCGCGCGGACCGTGGCCAAGTGAGCGGCCGCGGCTCCGCGCATCGGCTTCGCAGCAGTGCGTCGGCATCTGTGGCGGTGGCACGCGGCTCGACGCACGGTTGACAGCGCAGCAATGCGACAGCGCACGAGCGCAGTCACGTGGTTTTATTTCGTGTTTCGCGGGCTTTCTTTAAACGCCGAGAAATATCGCCACGCAGCATGTACGTTGCCACGAAAAATCGGATCGGTCGTTTCTGAAACCCTTCTGGAACGCAATGAAACTCATTTGGCCCTAAAGTGAATATTAAAAATTACGCATAACTCACTTTGGTTAACTAGTTAAGCGAATTTAAAAAAAAATATTCTAAAGAGCGCCACATGACGGCAAACCATATGCCGTTGGTTTAATGCAGCTGCGGCTGACTACCTTTTTTTTTTTTTAATCCTTGGTTCAAGTTACGTGAAGCACCCTGTGCACTGCAATGGTTTTCCCCAGCAGGTGGTTGAATCGAGACCAGACACAACGCACTTTGTCCACTGTGGGCGCCACTTAGGACGTATTACGTTGTTACTCAAGCGCGTGCACTTTTTTTAATGGTCGCACTATTTTTGTGGCCGCTAAGACAGCGTTCAGGGAGGCGCGGGCTCATGCCTTAGGTTCTGAATCATGCTTGCTATCACGCTCACCGCTTTGCAAATGACTGTGCCCTGTTGGTAACAACAGTCGCATACCATGTGTTGATGGTAGATACTTGGAGGAGTGCAACTCGGCCGCTGGAGCAGCTAGGCGTGCAAAGCGCCATTTCTGTATTCAGAGAGTGCGCGCTTGGAAACATCTACGACGTCATTCTGTAGCAATGAAGTTGCGCGCGCAGGCGCAGAAGATTGGCAGGAGAGGTAGTAGAGCTGGCTCATTCCAAACGTACGCCCTTGTAAATGCTCTCCAATTAGTGCAATGCACGAGGATATGGCGCCTGGAAAGGTTTCCGCCATAGAGTTGTTTCCGCACCGAGTGAGGCGTTCGCGTTTAAAGAACAATCGTTACGTATGACTCCGAAGGTGACCCATGGTGTTAAAGTACCGTGCACATTGTGACGTCACGTGTAGGGATAGTCGAAAGGCATGCTTTTCAGGAACTGCGAAACGGCTCTCGCTTGATAGCTGCCTGACGGGGGTCGCCACTAGCTTCGCATGTTTAACCCCAGCAAAGCGTTTAGTTTCTGTGCCAAATGTGGCATGTACTACTAGTAACGTCGCCAAGACCAGTGGGGGTATCTTGTAAATGTCCACCTAGTGGAGATGACCATTTCGTTTGCTGCTGAAGTTCTGATTGGCTGGGCTGGGGACATGGTGAGAAGGAGACAGGCGCCCCCAGCCAATCAGCACTTTAGTAGCAGACGAAATGGACATGTACACTAGGTGGACACTTACAGAATATCCCCCTAGATTGATATACGGAACTACGTGAAACCTGGGCCCTCCCATTGTACCGACGCACCATATACGTAGAAACACATATTTTTCACCCGCGAAGGCCTCGCAATTAAAGAAAAAATAATACTGATTCGCATAGTAGTAACGCCAGTTGCACACGTGTCTTCAATATGTGTAGCATACACTGCATGCCCGCGCTTCGACTGCACGATGTCCACAGATGTGCAACGCGTCTTTCTCTCAGCTCAAGGCAGCTCTCCCAGCCTTTATTCCCGCGCTGTAATAACAACACCAACTACCACCAACAAGTCTTCTGCGCCGCCTTCAGCAGCGAGCAGCAGACGCGTGTGTCAGTCACCGATGTCTTCGTGCGCCATTGTAAACGCATTTTCACCGTTCCTTTCTCGTTTTTGGCGTACGGGTGTGGGATGGATATATGGATATGAGGGTGCCCTGGAACGGTTCCTTGGCGAGCGTATATGAGCGGCCCCCATTTGTTTACGCGGCCGAGAGGGTTCTTTCATCAGGCGCGACGAGCGTTGGTGCTTTTGTACCCTGCTTTCTCGCCCGGCGTTTTTGAGAGCGGCGCCATGTAGCCCCAGCAGGGCCGTCGGCAGACTTCGCTTGGCCGCGTGCCAAGTGGCGCGCCCGCGCGTCTGAATCCATACAACAAAACGCGTCGCCGCTCGGAAGAAGAGGGGTCGCCTGCTCGCGTCGTCCTCATCCACGCGGCCAGCATTTATTTCGCGATCGTTACTGGGACACTCCGTGGAGCCGGCTGAGGAGACCCACTTCAGTGATACTATACCCCTCGCTTTGTTTTTTTTTTTTGTTTTTTCTATTGTTACTTTTACTTGAGAAGCTGTACGCGACAGTTGGCTCCGCAGAAGATTCCGTTTTCGGAGAAGATCCCATCGCAATACATTGACTCCCATTCCAAGAAAGTGAAGAATAAAAGCGATTCTATTCTTTTATATTTGTGCTTGCGTGATTGTGTACAGCGATAGAAAGGAATGGCGTTTCCAACGACGCATGCTTCGATTGCGCCCTGTCGCCTTGCCGCTGCGTTTCATTGATTGTGCGAGTAAGCTCGTTACTTATACGGATCTGCAATTGTTGCAGTTGTTGGATGCCATGGACTGACCAAACAAAGGAAGGGTAAAACGATCTAGCATGAGAAAAGAACCAGGCTTTAAAAACACAATTATTCGAAACGTGCGCGCATTTTTTGATAAGCCTGCGTACGCAACGGAACGTGACTGCATAAGCTCTCGTTAGCAGGACGAGCTTCCGCACCTCCGACGGGGTTGTGCCTCATTGAGTGTGCAGCATCTTCGATTTGCCGAATCATCGTATTTCCCGACAATTGTTTATGCATCCATAGACGCGGCGCATGTAGAACGTGACGCTATAAGCGAAAGCGTGCAGTGCCAGGTTTCGTATTAGCAGAGAGGTGACCTTAGCTTTTAAGTGTAAAATGCGAAACATACGACAGTCGACTTCCGTTAATTCGATCTTGACCGAGCCGACAGAAGTGATAGAATTATCCGGCGGGTCGAATTGAAGAAAAAAAACTAACAATCAAACACACCGCCGCTTCTTTTGGCAGTATTTACCAGATTCCAATGCGCCCCCTTATCACTGCGTGCACTACATTTTTATGAGTTCAAAGCACAAAACAATGTGAGCCCAAATCTAACCGTATCCGATTTTATAACAAGAAAAATGTACAAAGCCTCCGAGTCTGTCAATCAGCAAAAAAGATCGGGTAGGGTGTATCAGGGACGCACACTCTTAGGCAAAGTTACACCCTTTGGCTTGCCCCTTCTGCCACACAACAATAATCGTTATCTGCCTTGATGCGTTTCCTTTCTTTAACGCTGCGAGCCCGGAACTTTCCAGTAACGAACGGCACGCGCGTTATCAGAAGGGGCACTCCAAAGGGTGTAAACTGTTCTATGGTGCTATACCAAAGCAAAGCAAGATACATATATTCACGCATTGGAAAGCTTGCGTGCTTCTGATACAGGGTTCCTACGGTCTAATCTTACAATCGTGCTTGTTTCCCATTAGAAAATAGGCCCGCCGTGGTCAAATATGGTGAGCGTGAATTGACATCCTTCTATCTTGCTACCCGAGTCTCATTACGCCATTTCTGGACACTCCGTGTCGAACGTCGAGGCATCATAACCGAGCAAGCGTGAAATTTCTGCAAAAAAATTAATAAAAATAAATAAATAAATAATGCACACTTGTAGGTTTTATAGCTCTTGGTGAGCACAGGTGTGAGTTTGATGGAATATACCTACTATGGCTGAGTAAGCTCTCAAATGCGATCACACCCGTTCCGATCAACACAAGCACTGTCGAGCTATGCGTATTTGAACGTTGAATGAGAACCTCAATTTAGCTCCGATTGCATCATGCGTCAGTGCAGTCTGTGCACCCGACACATGCATGATCGAGTAATGGTTTCTTTCTTCTACTGTAAGGGTTGGGGTCGGGCATGTAAAAAGGGGTAGCTCGCCCATGCCGTAGTCCGACTCATCCATGCTAAGGATATTGTTGAAGGGAGGAACTTGTTCTCATCGAGAACGAGGAGTACGGGATTTATTTATAATGCCTACATGAAGGGTGAAGAACGTTACATTTCATCAATCTATCATGACCGAAGAACGAAGCACACACAGCAGCCGGTTTCTTGAAACCCACTCTCTCCTCCCTGCCGTCCGTCCTTCGTGCAATCCTTTGTTCAAAGTCGTCGAAGGACCCGCCTTTGAGGGCGAGGGTTCACACACTCACTCCCGCACTTTTGTTTCACCGAACACACTGAACGGAGTATGGCCTCGGGTGGTCACGCTTGACTCAAGCTGACGCGCCTTGATTCGAGAGCTGACTCCGCGGTTAGCTGCCGCGTATGTCAAATGACCTAAAGAATACATTGTTGCGCCAAAAAAGGAAAATAAGGACTTGGGAAGGAAGAGTACGAAACGACAGATAGAGCGCTGAACTTCAACTGATTTTATTCTTACAGCAGGGCAGGGAGAATGAACAAATGCGCATGCGTACATCAGTGTTGCCTAGAGCGATTCCAGTGACGTTTTTAACAGTTGCAACTGGTTTTCAAACAGAAAAACAGACGTGTCACTAATACAACTCGTGCCTCTCTTTTTAATGTGATATGCCTCCACAAGTTCTCTTGCTAACGTATCACCACTCCTGCCAAGTATCTTTATCTCACGCAGCAGTGGCTGGCATCTGCCTTCCAGGCAAACCGTGCAATGCGCAGATAAATGCGCATTACCTTTATTGATGCAGGAAGAAGCGCAGGAGGGACACAGCCAAGAACAAGTAAACAAGCGAAAGCGTAAAATGGAGATTTCAAGTAGTGTTTTTCTTATTAGGCCTGGAAGAACTATAGAGAAACGTATATTTGCCGCACAATCACCGTTCTTTTGGATCCCTCGTTTACTGCTCTACCAAGCTAAGTGCCAAAACCGACTCGTATTGTCATTTGGGGAGCTGCCTAATGATGCCTGGCGGCCAACCCCGTACAACCGCGAAGAGCGCAGCACGCTGCAGTTCTAGACGCACTGCGCCCACCGCGGAAGGTTAGAGACGCACCCACACAAGCACAGCAGAGAAGTGCCTATACTTCGAGAGGCTCGACTGATAACTGTAGAAGCGTCATTCAAAACACACGGAATCATTCTCCACTTCCGGCAGCGTTTTGCCTACTCCTTTCTAAATAAAGATTTTCACCGATAAATATTTTAACAAGCAACGGTTAAATTTGTTGATTTTCGCTTTTCCTTTCTGTTTTGCTGTTGCCTCGGTTCTCTCCCTTCGCAGATCGCAGATCGGTTCTCTTCCTTCGCAGAACTTCTTGCAACTCTTGTTTCCCGTTGCCAATCTTGCATGAAAAATACTGTACACTTAGGGGAAAAACCAGACGAGGTAACGGATGACATTCATATTGCTTATGGGTTCAGCAGTCATTGCAGGGTTTGATTGAAATTTTTTTGAATGGATGTGAAACGTAGATCGTTGAAAAGAGAACAGTAGGGCCTTTCTAGCGGCAGCACCTTGAGATTTCGAAATAAACATCGAAATAATAAGAAAGGCGAAAACATTCCGCCATTTTTTAGCTGTGCGATTATCAATCTGTTTCACGCCCTCAGTTCAGCCTCGGCCGTAATGCTGTAACAGCAGCCCAGTGTTCACCGCCGAAGCTGTCAAGTCTCAAGATTGATTTGGCGGCGCTTTAGGAATGTGGCTGAGGAGTGGTAGTAGCGTGGGCGGCGTGAGTGTGTAGGGAGGCGTATGCCGTTTAATTTCGGGGGGATGGCGCCTCCCAGCCTCCCCTCCTTGGGTACGTGCCTGGTTCAGGTAAGGACAGTCAGAGGCGAAATTGAAAAAGAACTGAAACTGAGAAAAGAACTGGTGCCATCCTTAGTATTCGCTCCAACTGGATATGCCTTGCAAGCGCACTGGCTACAATTCGCAAATTGCAATATATACCGCAATTTAATTAAGTCAAGAGATAATTAGTGAGTTCTCGCTAATTAGCCGTATATGCATTTAGATTTCTCGTGCAAGTAATGTCCGTTTGAGAAATCTATCTCAAAGACTATAATTGTGCTATCTACCACATGCAATTTGTAAAAATTAGTCTTCGTAGAAACACCTGGTATATACAGAGGGTGCTTTTTCTTTTCTTTGTTCTTTTTTTAGATAGCACAGATGTTTCTTTATAATAAAGCTTTAAGCGCGGCAAGCGTGACGTTTTTGCAGAGGAGTTCCTAGGCGAGGTGGACATACTTTGCCGCTTATGCTGAAGAATACTCATTCAGAATACTCGATGTAGCGCGCCGCCGACGGCGGCCCGCTACATTGAGGCACCTTAGTTTTTCTTTCATTGCCATTTTAAAATTATATTTCCTACTTAAAGGCACACTAAAGACGAGAATGATTTCTTTATGGATCAGTAAATTACCTCTCTACTACACCAAAAACACCACTCTTACCACGATAAAGCTCTTGGTAAGCCAAAAAAAAGCGCAAGAACGAAATACGGGTGGCGACGCCCCCTTGAAGTTCCCGCATCTGGTCGCTGTGACGTCATGAATTTTGATGGCATCTTCTAGGGCCTACTTAATTATATAGCGGTACAGATTGACTACATTGTCTTCTAAAGGAACCAAATATTCAACATGGCAAGTTTCGGGAACCTTTACTCAGCCAACGCGGCCCAAATGCGAAAACATACTTTGGAATCCCTGACGTCACACTGACGTATCGGCTTCGGGGTTTACGCGCGAAATTCAAATACTGATACTTCGACCTTCATTTTCTCGTCTAATAATCAAATTATTATATTGAAATGACTGCCTGCAGTGTTCTCAAACAATGCTTTATTAGTATAAAGTGATTTATAAACAGCGTGCCCGAACAGCGTGCTGGATTATATCTCTATAAATCGGGGTCATTTCATTTCCATCAACGTCTCAACACATTCTGGCCAGTTGTCAGCCCCTTTAAAGTTGTAAACTCCATAGCTCGCTCCGTTTCTTAAAGTTTTGTAATTGTCAATATTTATATAAAGGTCGATGGCCTAAATAAAAAAAGATATTTTTACGGTCACTAGATATTAACCCCCTTTTTCTTTTAGATGAAACAGGATCATCAAATGTGGTGATGTATTTGCTGAGAGAAACGATTTCTCCGTTCTCATTCATTTAGACAGGAGCCCCCGAACTAAAGCAGCCCCGGGCAGGCCTATCGGCCTAAGCAGTGTGGCAATGTTCTCTGGTGTGGCCTTGACCTAAATTCGCCAGTCGCCGCTGACAAGCTTACCCTACCACTGGCGCGCGTACCACGGACACGCCATCAGATTAAAGAGGCTTTATACCACATACGGTCTGTGCGCCTTCTGGTGGCCAACCATGGCCCGATATTCGCACATGCTTTGTCGCCGTTCCCCCGGCTGCTTCGCGTTAAAGGGGTCCTGCAACAGATTTTACTTTGCATGTCTAAAAACCGAGAGCAAAATAAATTATGATAATTAACGCACACAAATCCAAGTTATCGGTTAGTTAGAAATACAAGAGAAATGAGAGCAACTCTCAACTCAAGTTTACGCGGCTCAAGCTGCCAAATTTCCCTCTGCCCATTAGCAGCAGGGCATTAGCGAAAGTCGGCGCGCCATGTTTGCCAAGCCTGCTGAGCTTGTTGATGGCGATCGGGTAGCACGAGGTTCGATCTCTCAGGCCATGGCGTCAGTTCTGTGGCTACGACCATACAGTTTCATACAACGCTACAATAGCCTCCGCGAGAAGGCAGTTGGCGCGCCATGTGCTCGTCATACTGACGTGTCGTTGCCATGGTTGTCACACCTGGCTCATGGCTGTGCGATAATTAGGCGAATCTTAAAATGCACGAAAATGTCGCAGTTTCGCCCGAAAGGCGAAGCATCGATTGCGACAGCAATGATTTATCGACGTTGTATACTTATAAACATTCGTTTACTAACGTACTAAATTAACAAGAACGGCGTCACGCACGCAGGCAAACATGAACACATCTCGCTTGATGACCGCGGTCACTTGCTGTCAAAACGCTGGCGTGGCGAAGAGCGGCAGCAGCAGCGAGCGAATTGCCCTACGTGTTGCTTCGCTTCAGCGTGAGAACACAGCGGACACGTAATCTTCCCTCAGCCCACCTAGACTACCCACCGCAGATCGCATTCAAGAGGGCCCACACGGCCGCGCCATACGCAGTGGCCGCCGCCGCAGATAAACTCCGCCCACCTGCTGCCTTGCACGCGATGAAGGATGGCGCGATTCCTCCCAGACTTTCTCCCTTGCGCACGCGAGATCGAGTGAGTGAATAAACTTTTATTGGGTCCAGCAAAACGCGCACCCATCGTGCCACTACGCTTTTCAGCTCACCCTCGCACCCAGAGCAAACGGCACGCGGCCGCAATGTTATCGCACTGGTATTATACGGAACGTCACGGCGAAGGCGGAAACTCGCCTGGAGCGTCCATGTAATTACGATCGCAACAAAAAATGATTAGGAGAGTGCGCGCTTACCGTTCACGAGCCAAGGGGCAGTGCATGTCCCGTGTACTTTGCCCGTCTTTCGACCAGCGAGAGACTGGTATAAGTGTCAGTGTTGCATAAACTTCGTTCACAGGCCAACCTCTATAGAAGCCACTCCCTCCTCTTACCGCCATGGCTGATGAGCGCGTTGCACACTGGGAACTTTATTTAGCCGGAGAATGAAAAAAGAAAGTAAAGCCAGTTCCTCGCAGTTAAAGCTGTCAAAACAGCGAAACCGGTGGTCGTTTCCTCAAGTTTGAACTCGTGTTTAGCGCGATTTTCATGAATCGTTTGTCTCATTTTGCTAGATTCGAGCGTCGGTTCCGGATTGCGCACGCTCTTCAGTTGCGTGAGGTTGTGATCAAACCGCTGTGTATCACATACCTTGCATCTGTGGCCACACTCACGGTCGAGGAATTCTCTCTTGAACCGTCCATCGGCACCCTCCGTGGGAGGAATCTCTCTGCGTCGACGTCTCTGCTCGGCCTCCTACTCCCAAAGTTGGCGCTTGGCTTGCCTTCTCTTGAAAGTGCGGTTTGGCTTGCCTCCACCGGCGCTTGGCTTGCGCTTCCCGTTAGCGATCCTCGGCGGTAGCGGCTTCCCTCCGCTGGCGCTTTGCTTGCGCGTCTCGCTGTTGAAACTCGGGATTTGCGCGACGTCGGCGCTACCGTTCTCGTGCGAGCTCTCGCCCTCTCGCTGTCTCTCGCGCTGAGCGGAATCCATGGGGCAAAAGGGCGCGCACCGGCGAAACACCTACTTCTATACCCCTCTTTACCCCCTGGCGGGGCCACGCTCCTCAAAGACCCTTGATAATTTGAAAGTACCACCACTCTTTGAACTCTGCCGCCGACGCCCGACATCCTCGTCCCTTGCGCGTCCCCCCCCCCCTTCACCCCCACCGCGGGAGGCGGTCTTGCGCCCGTTTTTCTTCATGACGATTGGACTCCCTGCCGTTGCCCTTGGAAACGCGCGGATATTGTTTTTCTTGTTTTCGCGCCATTTTTCTCCTCAGCTCGGCTGATTCGGCGCTTTAGCTCGGCGTAGCGAACGTTGTACGCTGTGTTTCCTGTTCTGTGTTAGCACCATGCCGTGCTGTTGCGCATATACTGCAGCAAGAAGCCTGAAGATGGTTATGCAGTTCTCACGATGCCGCAAGGAAAGCGTGACGGCTCGCACAGGAAGCAGTGGTTGCATAAAAGTGGCCGAAAGAACTTTGTTCCGACAAAGAACAGTGTTGTTTGCGAGGTGAAGCATCTCATTGCTCGTATCAAAGCATACTGTAATGCTGCATTTTTTTTTTTTATTCTTCCGGCCTGCTCACCAGCGTTTTTGCTGCGGCAATTTGTACGTTGCGTAAAAATGGGGTTGACCTGAGTATGCTTAATATTCTGCTGGGACCTCGCACGTCGCCAACTATTATTATTCAGTCGGAAACGCAGCACTATAAATTCAGCTTTCCGCTGTGAACGTTTACGTGCGAAGATGCAGCCTCTATATCGCTTTTTTCGTGATTGCTAACATCCGTTGCCTATTTTACTGAATATCGAAATAGCGGCTTGTAGATGAGCTATTATTTTCAGCTTACTTCGATGTGTGCGTCAGTCATACAATGAATGAAGGCCCTGAAAAAATTAGTGGCAACTATACCCGTGGTATTGCAGGTGTTGAGCGCTGGCTAGTCCACATTGCGTTTTTTTTTTTTAAGCGAGAACCTTTAGATCTGGTTCAAGGTGGTGTTGTGAACAGAAAATATCACCTGACCCAGGAAGGCCAGAAGCAATCCAAAACATGCCCAGCCGTGTATGAGAGATTAATGATTAGCCAAGTGAATGATTCATTAGTGATTGAATTAAAGTGGATTAGGGAGGATTAAGGTTGATTACGGTGTATTAAGGATTAAGGTGCATGAACAAGGATTAAGGTGGAATAAATAAGATTAAGGGGTATTAGGGTGGATTAAGATGCATGAACAAGGATTAAGGCATATTGAGGAGGATTAGGGTGCATTAAGGTGAATTAGGGTTGATGGAGGTTGATTAAGGTGAATTACAGTAGGCTTTACAAGGCTTTCGCATTATTTTAGGCGATACCCAAGATTCAGCATTGCTGTAGGGAAAGGAGAATACCCAGCATAACCACTGAAATTCTGTGGAACCTGAGCGATCCGTCGACAGTTCAAACGCTTCGAAAACCAGTCCGGCATGTTCGCTGACACTCAGCGGGATGTTGTGTTGTGAAAACGCCGTGAAGAGGCATTTTACGAAAAATCACACTGAGGTAGATGTCGCAGCGTACAAAACTTGCCAGGCTTGGCTGGCTGTCCGGAGCTCGCACGTATCCCTAATGCTTTTCCGAAGCGATGTGGACCTTGATGTCAGACTTGCCGCCATGCGAGATGTTCACATTACAGCCACACGTGGTGCATAATCCGAACTTCTCAAACAGGCAGGTACAGTAATAGAGCAGCAACTCCCAGGTTTATTTTATGCGGACGACATTGTGTTGCTCGCAAACAAGCAAAGTGATTTGCAACGTCTGGCTAATATCTGTGGACAGGAAGGCAACAAGTTAGATTTGAAATTTAGTGTTAGAAAATCAGGTGTTATTGTATTCAATGAAAACAGTGAACAGACAGTGGAGATACAGGGCCAAGAAATACCTCGGGTAACAGAATATAAATACATTGGTATATGGATAAACGAAGGCAACGGATAAATGGAAACACAGGAAAAAACCATAACAGTCAAGGGGAAGAGAAATGCAGCCATAATGAAGCACAGAGCGCTATGGGGATACAATAGGTACGAGGTCCTCCGAGGTATGTGGAAAGGGGTAATGGTTCCAGGACTTACTTTTGGAAATGCGGTTGTTTGCTTTAAATCAGGGGTACAATCAGGACTCGACGGGAACCAAAGGTCAGTGGGTCGCCTCGCATTGGGCGCTCACGGGAAGACTACAAATGAAGTTGTGCAAGGGGATATGGGCTGGACTAGTTTTGAAGTGAGGAAAGCCCGCAGTAAAATTGAGTATGAAGAACGGCTGAGGAATATGGAGGAAAGTAAATGGGCTGGGAGAGTGTTCAGGTATCTGTACAGTCAAAACATTGATTCACAGTGGAGGAAAAGAACTAGGAAGCTTACCAGCAAGTATGCGGCCTGTGGGGTGGGCAACACAGCAACAAAGAAGGTCAAGCAGAAAGTCAGAGAGGCTGAATTAATCTCATGGGTGGCGGCAATGGAAAAGAAACCTGCCATGAGTAACTACTTAAGGCGAAAAAACGAAATTACGAAAGAAACCATTTATGATAACTCAAAGGGAAGCTCATTACTTTTCGAAGCGAGATCGGGATGCCTTAGAAAAAAAAAAATTAAATTGTGGGGTTTTACGTGCCAAAACCACCCGCTGATTATGAGGCACGCCGTAGTGGGGGACTCCGGAAATTTCGACCACCAGTGGTTCTTTAACGTGCACCCAAATCTAAGTACACGGGTGTTTTCGCATTTCGCCCCCATCGAAATGCGGCCGCCATGGCCGGGATTCGATCCCGCGACCTCGTGCTCAGCAGCCCAACACCATAGCCACTGAGCAACCACGACGGGTGGGATGCCTTAGAACACGCACCTATAAAGCGAGATATAAGAAGGAAGAAGAAACATGTGCTTGCTGCGGTAAAGCTAGGGAAACGACGGAGCATATTTTATTAGAATATGACGTCTACCCAGCGGTCGATTTAGGCACCACTGGCCTCCTTGAAGCCCTTGGGTTCAGCGGGAGCAGTGGTAAAGCAAACAGGTCCGCAATAGACATCAGTAAAAGGCGATTGGAGGATTGGTGGAAGAAAAGTAGGGAAACGACAAAAGACGGAGACGTACAAAAGCACAGTTCGCAATAGGGTATCAGAAAATTTGGACGTGGTAGTTCATAGTGGTTTTTTTTTTCATTGGTGAACCTAGGTAGGATATTAGGCAGCATAGTAGCAAGAGCTTGGTGGCGCAAGCCACCGCCCCGTTCCAAAGGGGATGCTCATAACATCCATCCATCCATCCATCCCCTTTATTCGACGGCAGGAAGCACCTGCCGTGTACGAATTCAAAAACACTTGGAAGTACTGTCGGAGCTTTGAGCCCGCCATTTCACTGCGAAGCCGCTACAGGCCGGAGTAGTCACACGGGATGTAGTCACACAAAAGGGTAGGCCAACACTGCAGTGACTGAAGTCCAAACCCGCGCGCCCGCGCGAACAAAGGCAACAGGTTTGCGGAGGCGCTATCGATCTTCGGATATGGTTCGTGACTTCCCTTTCACTACAACCTTGCAGCTGCTGATGATGATACCACGCATAGGTATTGCCCTCTCGTGACGGCGCAAGGCACCGTGGGTGTAGTTTTACTACATTTTCACGTTGTTTTTTTTTCGAAAATGAAATGTTTTCTATAAAGTTTCAAGAAAGACTCGTAACATCGTAAGACTGCTCGAAATTCTTACATTTTACGGAAAATTCGGAGAGTTTGTAGGTATACCTAAGGAAACCTTGGATTTTTTGGAATTTGCTTTGAACTGTACTTCCACACAAGCATGAGTGGGCGACGATTATTATTTGGTTTTCTCACGGATACAGGCAATGTGCAGGGGGTGTTCACATGATCGCACACGCTTGCTGTTGATATCGGTATTAGGCAGAGGCCGGGAATCTTCGCTTTAATAGCGAATGTTTTAAGACCACCTTTCTGCAGTTTTGTCGTGGGGAAACTCTCCATTCATATAACACGATGACCGATGACGTGACCACAATCAACCATGATTGTGGTCACGATAGTAATGCAGAGAATATTCTGCAGGCAATGTTTAGCACTGCAACGTATATCACCCTCATCATCATCAGCAGCAGCCTGGTTACGCCCACTGCAGGGCAAAAGCCTCTCCCATACTTCTGCAACTACTCCGGTCATGTATATCACCCAAATCCACCATAATCCTCCTTAATATATATGAATACAATCACTACTCAATCATTAACTCTACCTATCAGTAATCATCTCTTATACACGGCTGGACATGCTTTGGTTCGCTTCCGGCCTTCCTTGGGTCACGTGACATTTTCTATACCTCACAACGCGACCTTGAAACGGGTATCTAAGGATTTCGCTTAATAGGCCACAAGCAGAAGGATGTGCCACAAGGAATACTGCATCACACGCACAAAGTAAAGAATCTCATCATGAGGCAGAAAAATTATCTGGAGTATAGAACTCGCCTCAAAGCTCCTTTTACATCACTATAACCCGTCCATAAGTTTTTAAGAAAAAAACATCCTCCTCATAAACGTTGCCTTCAGCATTATCGATGCTGTTAATTATCAGCATTTCTCAAAATTTTCTAGACTACTGGGGCGCGCAACTGAGTCAAAATAACGCACCTCCACAGAATGATGCGGCCCGTCCGCGGGATTCCAGAAAAAGCGTGCCGTGCGCAGCGCGCACAACCGGTGGGTGAGAATCGAGGATGAAAGCGCCGCAGGAAGGAGAGTGTCGCTACTTTCAAATTGTCAAGGGGCTTTAACAATGGATGGATGGGTGGATGTTATGAGCGTCCCTTTGGAACGGGGCGGCGGGTTGCACCACCAAGCTCTTTGTATTATACTGCCTAATGTTCAACCTAAGTTAAACAATAAAAAAATAAAAATAAACACTATGAATTCCCACACCCAAATTGCCTGATTCCTTATTGCTAACTGTGCTTTTGTACGTCTCCATTTTTTTTTCGTTTCCCTACTTTTCGTCCACCAATCCTCCAATCACCTCTTACTAATGCCTATTGCGGACATGTTTACTTTTCCACTGCTCCCGCTGAACCCACGGGCTTCAAGGAGGCCAGTGGTGCCTAAATCGACCGCTGGGTAGACGTCTTAACATTCCAATAAAACATGCTCCACAGTTTCCCTAGCTTTACCGCAGCAAGCACATGCTTCTTAGAACTGAGGTGAAACAGCGCGAAAAAGACGAGGACACAAGGAAACAAATACCACAGATCAGCGCTTGTCTGTGGTATTTGTTTCCTTGTGTCCTCGTCTTCTTCGCGCTGTTTCACCTCAGTTCTAAGTATGAACCAACTAGCCCTCATCAAGATCTTACTAACACATGCTTCTTGTTCCTTCTTATATCTCGCTTTATAGGTGCGTGTTCTAAGGCATCCCGATCTCACTTCGAAAAGTAATGAGCTTCCCTTTGAGTTATAAATTGTTTCTTTCCTGATTTCGTTTTTTTCTCTTAAGTAGTTACTCATGGCAGGTTTCCTTTCCATTGCCGCCACCCATGAGATTATTTCAGCTTCTCCGACTTTCCGCTTGACCATCTTTGTTGCTGTGTTGCCCACCCTACAGGCCACATACTTGCTGGTAAGCTTCCTAGTTCTTTTCCTCCACTGTGAATCAATGTTTTGACTGTACAGATACCTGAACACTCTCCCAGCCCATTTACTTTCCTCCATATTCCTCAGCCGTTCTTCATACTCAATTTTACTGCGGGCTTTCCTCACTTCAAAACTAGTCCAGCCCATATCCCCTTGCACAGCTTCATTTGTAGTCTTCCCGTGAGCACCCATTGCGAGGCGACCCACTGACCTTTGGTTCTCATCGAGTCCCGATTGTACCCCTGATTTAAAGCAAGCAACTGCATTTCCAAAAGTAAGTCCTGGAACCATTACACCTTTCCACATACCTCGGAGGACCTCGTACCTATTGTATACCCATAGCGCTCTGTGCTTCATTATGGCTGCATTTCTCTTCCCCTTCACTGTTATCGTTTTTTCCTGTGTTTTCATATATCTATTGCCCTCGTTTATCCATATACCAAGGTATTTATATTCTGTTACCCGAGGTATTTCCTCGCCCTGTATCTCCACTGTCTGTTCACTGTTTTCATTGAATACCATAACACCTGATTTTCTAACACTAAATTTCAAACCTAAATTGTTGCCTTCCGGCTACAGATATTAGCCAGACGTTGCAAATCACTTTGCTTGTTAGCTAGCAACACAATGTCATCCGCATAAAATAAACCCGGGAGCTGCTGCTCTACTACTGTACCCGCCTGTTTGTCGGAGAGATTAAACTCGATATTTACTTCCTTCTAGCGCCCTCTCCATCCTCACCATGTACATCATAAACAGCAGCGAGGATAAAGGGCACCCCTACCTCAGTCCCTTGTTGATATGAACTTTCTCCTAGCTCCTCATCCCTTCCCATTCAACGCAAATGTTTTTTTCTAGGTAAATCTCTCTCAAAAGCTGTAGACAATCGTCACCTAAGCCTTCCCCTTTCAGAATATCCCACAATATGTTGCGGTCTACGTTGTCATAGGCTCCTGTTATGTCTAAAAAGGCCACGTATAACATTCTGCTTTCTACTTTTAATATTTCAATACACTGAGTAAGAACAAATAAGTTATCTAAACGCCTACCTATTCTGAAGCCATTCTGAAGTTCTCCCAAAATGCCATTATTCTCCACCTAAGCTTGAAGCTTTGATTGCCTGCGTTGCTAGCCTGTATATTACCGATGTAATGGTCAACAGTCTATACGAGTGAATTCTATCTTTCTCCACCTTGCCTTTATAAATTAAATTCATTCTACTTTGTCGCCAACGGTCTGGTATTCGTCTATCTTTTAAAGTTTTTTTCCACTGCTTTCACCACAGCTTCCTTACTTTTTGGTCCTAGTTCATTAATCAGCCTAACGGGAACCTTGTCTAGCCCTGTGGCTGTGCGCTTAGGAATTTTCTCTTCCGCTTTCTTCCAGTTGAAATTTGTCAGCGCGAGCTGCTTTTCCACTTGGGTCTCTTTCATGCTCTTTTTTTCTTCAAATACAACCTCGTCATTGCATTGGAAAGATTCGGCTGTTATTTTTCTGATGTAATTTAATGCTGCTTCCCCTTCCAGTTTGTTTCCATCTTTGTCTAGGATATGTTGTTGTATTGTTGTTGACTTCCTGCCTAATAATATTATGTGGTTCCAAAATATTCTAGGTGCGGCCTTGTTTTTCTCACGTATTTCTGACAACCAACGTTCACTTTCACCTTTCAATTTTGCTTGCACCAGTATTTGAACAATAGACTTTTTCTCCCGGTATATTTTCCATTTACTGGTTACTTCATCCTGCGGCAACTGCGCCTTCTTTGCCTACCTGTGCTCTCGAGATGCTTTCTGTCGTTCTGCGATCGCTTCTCGTATCTCCCTGTTCCACCAGCTTTTCGGTTTCTTTGTTCCTTTCCAACGAACATGTTGTTTCTCTTTTTGTATTTCTGTCGTTATTACACTTAGAAGCTCACCATATTCCCACTCTTGGCCATTTGCCAATTTCTTCCTCGACTCTAGTGACTATATTTGCTATTTGTTCAGCCTTCAAATTTGGTCTGGCCATTTCACGCTCCTGGCTCTCTTTCCCAACTACATATCCCATTTTTAACATGATGCGTTTATGGTCACTCCCTATGCTGCTATACCCTTCCTCATCAATGACCATTTCTCCCAACTTATCATGAATTCCTTCTGTCATCAGACAGTAATCAATGGTCGATTGCCGGTTTCCCAGTTCCCACGTGATCTGCCCTTCACACTTAGGCCCCATATTCACGATAACAAGGTTATGTTCCTCACATTGACTTCCCGTTGTTGTCGGTATAGCCATCTAAATCCTGTATGTGGGCATTCATGTCACCTAATAGGACAATTTCAGCACCATTCCCGAAACACTTAATATCAGCGCTTATGCATTCCACTAACTCTTTATTCTTCTCTGTGCAATTATTTCCGGTCCACAAGTACGTAACGCCCAGCCAAGTTTTTTTCCCACCCATTGTACCTGATAACTAAAGATGCTCTTGACATTTTGAATTTGAAAAAATGCAACAAAGAGGATAGTGGGACCTGCATGTGCACAGGCAAGCAGCATGCGAAGCGCGCTCCGCGAAAACACCAGAGGAACCCGCAGGCAACAAGCTTGCACCGAGGCCGGGCGCACAGCGCACCAGCGTGGTTCATCAAGTTACACAATTACGTGCTCATTGTAGAATTCCCAGCATCCTCTTGGATTCTCATCCCCCCATTTGTTGTCTGAGCTTCAATGTTGCGACGTGGCGCTCTCTTCTTTCTTTACTCCACGTTAAAATGGCTGTCAAATGTATTCCTGTAGTTTTTTCACAATAATCGCATACCATGCAAATGTAAATCGCACTTTACATTTTTTTATCAATGATCATAGTGCTGCTCATTCATGTCACATCCGTAGCACGAAGTGCAAAAAATCGCCCTATCATGATCCCTTTAATGATTTCGCTCAATCCTACTGACCTGGATGAACCTTGCCTTGACCTTGCACTGACCAAAAATTAGAAAAACTGAACAGTGATATTTGATTCGCAAGCCAAATCGAACATTCACAAATCGACTTGTGTTCTGAGTATTTGCACACTCTACAAGAAAGCAAAATAATCAAATATTTGTGCGAAGATGGCGAATTCTTGCGAATGCTCGTTTCACAGCCACAGGTTTGCAAGATAAATGCCTCGGGAAATTCACTAGCCTCACCTTGCAGGGTTGCAAGTCTGAAACATGGTGCTCACTCCTCCCTGCAGAGTCTGGCGAAGTTGAAAAGCTGCTTACATGCAGGGCCTGTCTTAAAAGTATCTGTCCATGCTCCCAGAAAAATCGAAGCGTCACCTCGCGTTTTCCTCATCCTAATTTCCTTCAAAACAGTTCCCTCTAAGTTCAGCACACGCTCTTTCCATGTCTCTAAACAGTCCTGGAACTTCTCCTTGGGTAGTGCCGCTAGGGCAGCATTTGTGTTGCACAGGATGTCTAGGAGGAAAGTGCCTTGCTTTCAGGTGCCTTTTGGATTTTGTGAACAGCCAAAAGTTGTGTGCACTTATGACCGGAGACTAGGAAGCTTGACAAACCGCTGAAATACTGTGCCATGCCAAAAAAGATGAAATAATTTGCGCTGTATTATTCTGGTGCAGTTGCCAGGTCTTCGAATTCGTTGGGAAAATTTTGCTGGCAGCCACTGCATACTCAAACAGTTCTTAAAAAAGGCATTCGTAGTACTTTTGTTGCTATCCCCAGCTGAGCACCTTCTCTGAGTAAACAGATTATCTCTCCCGCTCATGGTTCACACATCATAAAAGAATTGCATTATCATGGCTTGTTGAAAGACTCCCATAGTGTGGCTCACTCTCCACAGATGTTTGGCCTTTCTTGAAGCTGGTTATACCCCATTTTAATCAGCTTCGTGACCATACCACCATCTACAAATGCCGTTCAGATCTCCTGAATTGCTTCTGCTTGGCTATCACTAAACTTTGCACATAAACTTATACATTCTCTATGTTAAATTTGCTCCATCATTTTCGCTCGCTCAAAACCAAACCAACAAGAGACAAGAGCACTCAACACAACTGCTCCAACACAGCAGCACACACAACTAGGGGAGCGCCTGCCTGAAGGCTGAAGACACCACGGACCCTGCTCTTACATGGCCTACAGTATGGCCTACCTGAGCTCCACAGTTGTCTCTAAAATAAACAAGGCCAGATACCTTCAACAGGCCATGTATGTAGGTCAGCTAATAAGCAATTCCTATAGCAGCAGGTATACTTAAGTTATCTAACAGCATATTATGGAACAAAATAGGAGGAATAATGCCCATGTTATGTTTACTAGAAGCAAACAAGGTCACCACAAATTTTTCAGTTGTTGGTATATGGCCAGTGCCTCTACAATGCACCTGTTTTTTCCTGCAGCTTGTGCAAGCTTTCACAGATAATCTTCTCAGGTCACCAACCAAAATAATTCGACTATGACTACGACTGTATGCTCTCTCCCATTCACTCACTGTGCTGCTGCATTGTGTCACAACCATTCAGACAAATCTAACTACCACCGAGGGGTGCAACGTTGCTCAGTGGGAGGTCCAGGTCCATGGTTCGGTGTGACTTGGGTCGCACCAGCAGGGTAATCCTGGCCGGTCCTCCATCATCACTGTCCTCAACTACAAGGTGAACAGCACAACCAGAGTCAAGCAATTGTTTTTCGTGTGCCTCTGCGAGCCTGTTCACAACCTGCCTTTCTACCTCATGTTTGACTGATCGCGCACCGTAGTGGACATTGTATCCATCTGCCAGAAGCTCCACAACTCGCCGCTCCCAGGTGAGTTCGATGCCGTGCTTGTCTTTTGCTCGCCGGGTCCAGCCCTCAAGCTCCCTTGTCACCAGCACCGTCAGCTCCTTGCGTGAGAACGGCAGAAAGTAGACAATCTCATTGATCCGACCGAGGAATTCGTCGCGACGGAAGTGGCGTTTCAAGATAGGTCGCACCACCCGTTCTTTGAAATCACTGCGGATGCTGACTTCCTCTGCAACACTGGTAGGCTGCAGACTCTGCCGCTGCAGGGCAAGCAATTCGGCATCTCTCCGGAGGTCGGTGGCATGCTGAGCGATCTCTTCACTGGCCAAGTTGGAAGTCATGACAAAGATGGCATCTTTGCAAACAACGGTCTTGCCCTTGCCATCCGTGAGTCGGCCTTCATCAAACAGCTGCAGCAATACAGTCAACACATCAGGGTGTGCCTTGTCCACCTGAGCAGGAAAAAGCAATACTGAGTTCAGCACAAAAGACCAGTGCCACAGTAAAAATGAGCCATAAAAGACAAAAACGGCCAAACTAAATAAGAGCAAATTGGCTTTGGCGTGTTACCTGTTGAATGTACATAGTATTATTATTCTGCATTTTTTAAGGACATGCTCCTGAATCATTTAAATGACAAGTGAACATTTTGCATGCTCAAATTAGATTTCGCCAAATTGCTATGCAGAAGTCAATGCACACTACACAGCAAAGCACTGCACCTCATCAAGCAGCACCACTGCATTGGGACACTCGCGCAGCCGCTGCGTCAGCTGGCCCCCATCATCGTGGCCGACATAGCCCGGCGGTGAGCCAATGAGCTTGGCCACTTCATGCTTCTCCTGGTACTCAGACATGTCCAACCGGATAAAGCCCTTTCCTCCGGACGATGATGAGCGGCCCGTGCTGCCCCCGTGAAGGTACTCTGCTATCTGCTTAGCCAGCTCTGTCTTGCCAATGCCTGATGACCCAAGGAAGAGGAAGACGAGTGGGTGCTCGTCATCAAACCAGCCCAGCTCCTTGCGCCGGATTGTGGCTGCAACCAGGGCGATGGCACCTTCTTGGCCCACAATTACCTGCATGCAAGAATATGCGAAAGTGGTGTGTCAGTTGAGTGTATTTGTACACGTGAAGTTGCACTGATGTTCAAAGCTAACAGTGATATTGAAAAGAAACTAAGCATCATGCAATGAGTGATGTAAAGTGATCGGAGTAACACTGGAAAATGGGAAGAGAAACGTTTTGCAAACCAGGTAATATAAAAAACAGGTGATCACTGGTTCCTGAGAGCAACAGAATGAATACCAACTGCCAAAGGAAGGAAAATGCAGTTGAAGGCTGCCGAGAATGCACTGATGAGATAAGTGGATCTGCATGTGCAAGGCCGTTCATTAGGCAGAAGGGTAGATGCAGTGTGCTATAAATAATCTTGCTCTGATGTTGGTAGTGCACATCACGCTATACGTATTGAAACATGCTACAAATGCAATGAAAGCTTTGTCTTCTGCCAATACACTGGGCTTGATAACCAAGTGTCTGAGCTTGAAAGAAAAGTCAGTCCCAAACATGCAATATTCTATAAGTGGACTTGCCTAGACAGCTATTGTGCTAGGTGGTCGAACGTGGTACATGAGGTCCCACGGGACAATCTAAACAAGCTTGACAAATTCTTCTGCACACTTATGGACAGTAATGACAATCAACATAAGGATTATAAATTTAATCGACAGCTTACCTGAACCCATTCTACGAATATCAATTCACACTACTCTAAACCTTTGTTAAATTCCAGGGTGTTACGTGCCAAAACCAATATCTGATTATGAGGGACACCACAGTGGGTAACTCTGGAGTAACTTTGACCACCCTGGGTGCTTTAATTTATACCTAAATCCAACTACACAAGTGTTTTTGTGACTCGCCTCCACTGAAATGTGGCCACGGCAGTCGGAATCAACCTGTGACCTTGAGCTACAGCAGCGGGTGTCTAAACCCTTATTAGTGAATGCTCTATTGAATGCTGAGTAACACTGTAGGAATTGTGATTTCTTCTCTTAATACAAGGCTCATTTTGACAACAACTATGTGCTCAAATTGAGCATGTGCAAACGTATGCATCCGTGTGCAATAATGGTAAGCAGAAACAAAGGTGGAAAACTTTAGCTGGGAATCGGTAACGGTGAGCTAAGTATGCAAGAAGCGATACCATGAAACAAGTTCTGATGACGATGATGAAAATAATTTTACATATTCAGAGCTGGCTCGAAGAGCCTTACTGAGTGGGCTTAAACCTGAGTGCACAAATATCTGGGTGCTTAATACTTTGTAGTAAACCTTGTTCAGTAACAAAAATAATACACACTAACAAAGCTTTTGATAAATGATGCTTCTCAAACCAGTCTAGTATATGAGAAAAATAATGTCCCCAGTGCTGATGTTTCTGAACATGAACATTCAACTTCAGCAAAAGTGAACTGGCCTATTGCACTCGTGCCACAAGGGCTCAAAAGGGAGGCACAAGCCTTCATTCGAGGAGTGGCTACAGGCACTGCTCTCTGTCAGCAGTCTAACACCATTATATTTTTGGCAACAAGCCAAGCAGTTGAACCTGCAAAAGCTTATTCAGCATGGGACTGCTGAGCCCATGCAAGGGCACACTTCCAGTTCCTGCTTACAATTTTCCACATTAGCTCAGTAGACTAGAGAAATGCCATCTCTGACTAAACGGCAGGCCTGGATAGTGCAGTACAGCTTTATCAATGACAGCGGACCCAGGAAGCTCCAGTCCCTTTAATGTTAGAAACCAAACAGGTCATTTTATTTTTTGCTCGCTTTACTCAATAAACATTTGTGAGACCTGACCTGTTTCACTCGTTGCTCAAGGGGGAAGCGTCGTCGTTCTTCAGCTTCCCTCTGCTTGCGCTTTTTGATGTGCTCATCCGTGTACTCCTTGAGCAACTTGCGCATGACTGGGTTGCGGCTGTAGTCGACTGGCAGGTGGTTCTGGTCATTGGCCAGTGTCGGATCAGCACCTTTCTCCAGGAGAGTCCTCACCAGCTGTGTGTCGTCAGTGAGTACTGCATAGTGCAGTGCTGTGCATCCACGAAATGAAGCTCGGTTGCTTAGCCGGTTGCTGAACTCATCTTCACGAACCACCAGCACCTGCCAGTGGAGGCAAGCCCAGATGTACAATCAACATAAATTCAAGTGTGAACAGGTCTAAACATTACACTATGGTGTACACTACATTTATTTTTTGCTAGGATAGGGGGCGCTGCGATTGCTAGAGTGTGAAGACGCGCCCCCACTTTGGCTCTTCGATGTTTTCTTTTGAACTTGTGTGGAAATATTATTTCACGTGGGAAAACACTGAGAAACGACACTGTGAGTGCTTCCTGTGAGTGTGGTGTGCTTTCCCATGGCTCCAACTGCCATATTTTTTCAGTTACGAGGACCTTTCCTACGGTGGCCTGCTGACCTAAGCCCAACCACGTCTAGGCCTAGCCCGAGTGCGGCATCAGTGAGGCTGACCCGGTGAGCATGAGATGATGCAAACGTCACCACAGCACTATTCGCACTCGAGTTGACCCAGCGCAGAAGCTCCATGCTCACCTAAGCATAGAGATGCTGAAAAGTTGAAGAGTAGCCCCCCCAAAATGCAGACATCACGACGAGCGAATTGAGAGCGTCAAAATACTGAGTGAAGGTCGAGCTGCAGCTCTTGGTTGGGAATGTGGCAATGAAATTTTTTTTGTTATTTATGGGAATAAATTGGTGAAATTTAGCACGCAGGTGTGGTTTGTTATGCTGATATAATAAATGCAATTAGTTTTGTGCTTTCTATTGTAGTTTTCGTGTTACAACAATTGACAGCCTCTAATGGTGATCCCCAAGTTAATTAATTAGACATAGGTTCGCCAAGATTTTCACATCCACATGTTTACAAAGGCCCACTCTGTGCAATAAAGCTATTGGTTAATTTTTTAAATGCCAAAATGAGCATACAAATATTTTTTCAGCTTTCCTATGCATATTATTGTCTTACTAATGACTTTTGCAATAAAACCATTATAAACTTTTTTATGAGGTGCAGTTAAATATGGATAGCTTTATTGCACTCATCAATGTTTCAGGCTCTAAGTGCAAAAGACAGAATGATTTTGTCTTCATTCGTTGTATAATGGCACTGGGATGACTGAAAGCAACTGCACAAAAAATGAAAGCTGAGAAAACAGAGCTCAGTTTTATTTGTTGTAAACATCTCAATCTTTATTTTGAGCTCCTAAAACCCCCCTGGGATGTAGTCCTTTGCCTGTGGGGACACATTTGCTTTACATTTTGATGTAGTTTTTTGCGTTCTTCTAGCAGTTTCGTGCACCTTAGTTGCCTTTTTCATCATTGTGCATCCATCCATCGTGCAGAGACAGGTGACGGGGCACTCAAAACGTCCGCTCTTGTCTCTCGTTGCGCAACCTCTTTATTAGTGAAGTTGGAGCTGAAATCCGCAGTAGAATATTTGACGCAAGAACTTCTGCTCCGCCGATGTCGCATTGCTGTTACGACCACACGCAGACGTAACGTCACCATCGCTCACGGTCGGGCCTTCGCCTTCGCTAGCGGTTGCGCCTTCACCATATCGCTCACAGTCACGCCTTCATCATTGCTCGCGGTCGTGTAGGTGTTCTGTAGTCGCGTTGTCAGCAAAAAACATTTAAAATTATGGGGTTTTACGTGCCAAAACCATTTTCTGATTATGAGGCATGCCGTGGTGGAGGATTCCGGAAATTTCGGCCACCTGGGGTTCTTTAACGTGCACCTAAAATCTAAGTACACGGGTGTTTTCGCATTTTACCCCGTCGAAATGCAGCCGCCATGGCCGGGATTTGATACTGCGACCTCGTGCTCAGCAGCCCAACACCGTAGCCAATGAGCAACCACGGCGGGTTCGTGTTGTCAGCAGCGCATGCAAGTGCGCTTTCCCGGTCACCGACGTGCGCCGGTAGTGCCTTGTCAACAAGCTCGGCAGCATCCGCTTCTACGAGTAGTTTTCTCCCTCTTTTCTACGCCTTTCGTGGTCTTCCGTACACGTGGGCCAGCAAATGGCAGGGCAAAGTCAGGGCAGCAAATGGCAGGGCTAGCAAATGGCACGGCGAAGTCGAATTTGTCGACAACATGAAGCAAAGGCAAGTGTTTTGACATAGTAGTTCTGCGGAAAACCGCAAGGTGGAGACAAGTAATTAATAAAGGGAAAATCAGACATCCACCCGTTCGTAGCAATTGCTACAAAGAAAGAAAAGCCTCAGAGTTGAAGAAAAATTCGTCCTGGTCCGGGACTCAAACTCAGGACCACCGCCTTTTTGGGGCAGCCGCTCTACCATCTGAGCTACCATCTGAGCTACCATCTGAGCTACTTCACCCTGCCATCTGCTAGCCACCTGATTAGCTCAGATGGTAGAGCGGCTGCCCTGGAAACTGGAACTGGAAAAGAACTGGTTGACTGGAAAAAATTTGGAATTGTCACCGGGGACTCTTTTGTGGACTTTGAACAATTCAGTGCTATGATTGCGGAGACGCGGCCGGTGGCCAGAGAAACTATCCCATGCAATGGCACTACAACTCACATGGATATGCACTTAGCAAATCTATGGTGGAAGGTCAACCATTTGACACAGCAATGCCGGTATAAAGGAAAGCGTCACAAAGATTTCATGCACCTTAAAAATCAATATCGACTCATCAAGGAATCCCAACAACATTTAGAAGGAGACACGTGGCACAATACATGCGCAAAGCTTGGCCGGGAACCCGGTCTAAAAAGGTTATACCAGATTCTGAGGAGCCTGCTTGGCAGAAAGGCACGCTCCTCTCACAGAACTCTTTTTGCAAGAGGAGCCTGCAGTGCTGGAAGACCGCGTCATCCACGCTTTCTTCCCGCATGCTGCCGAAACGCCTCCGGAACCGCTACCTTCTGCCACAATAGACAACGCGAAAGCGGAGCTGGACACGCCCTTTACGCTTGGTGAAGTCATAACCCTTGCACAAGCCAAAACGAAGTCAGCTCCCGGGCACAATGGATGAAATGATTGAGCAAACTCTCCCACCGTCAAACAGTCACACTAACTCGGAGGATGCTGATGTGCCGTGTACTCCGGAGCCTTCTCATGCGGACTCGAGCATTTGCAGTCCTTGTATTGGCATACAGCAGCAGCACAAAACTGGCAGAAATACAGGCATACTTGGTTGTATGTAAGCAGAGGTGCGTGCAGCAATGAATCGACCACTTATTCCTTGCACAGGGGCCTTAAAACGTAAATAAAATGACCTTTCTTCGAGACATTCGTTTTTTTGGCCATTCAATAGTTCGTAATTATTTACGTACTCCGTGGAGTCCTAATTATCGGTTGTCGGCTATATTTAGCTCCAAGGAATGAAAGATTTTAGTGTTAGCAGGGCAATTCCAGCATCATAATGTCCATTAATAACATTCCTGTAATATTTTGCAGATGCTGCCACTAACCACTTTACCCTTTTGTGTTATTTTGTTCATATTTTATATTTATATGTCAGTTTATATATGTTTATATATCAGTATCTGCTTTACTTATGACAGCGCATGTTTCATTAAACTCTGGTCTGTGAATTACCTAAATTCCAAACCACTGTCACATATAATGACATAGCTGGGTTAGCTTATTTACCTCCAGGGAATGAAGCTGTTTCTCACGCGCCATTTGGTAAACGTTGCTGAATTCGTCACCAGCATCAATGTCGGCACCAGCTTCGAGAAGGGCGAGGACACAGTCACGATGCCCACTGATGGCAGCAACATGCAACAGTGTCCAGCCCAGTGCATGGCGGCAGTTCGGGTCTGCACTTTTGTCAGCCAAGAGACGTCGAAGCTCATCTGCATTGCCAAGCTTGGCAGCACGAAACAATTTCTCCTCCTGAGCGCTGCTGCTGGTTTTGTTGGCCATCAAGTAGCCACCAAGGCCTACAGGCACAGCAGCAAATCCGAGTCCCCTACGCTGCCATGACACTGGCAGACGCTGCTGCAACCAGGCACCCCTGAGAGAGCAAGGGGACAACAAAATTATCAGTACAGTCACACCTCAGAATAACCAACAAAGATATAATGATGTAAATCACTAATGCTCATAACAGATATTGGATATAACGAAGGTATTTTCGTGTCCGATACGACTTTGTTATAATGAAGTCTGCCTGTAACAGGGCTGTCTGGGTTTCTTCTGTTTCAGACGCCGCTTAATTCTGTAACCTGAGCAGTCAATTTCACCATATTTCTTGTGCACTTAGTATCACAAAATCTCACAGCATTGAAAAAGATTGATGACGATGATTTATGAAATTTACTAGCGTGTGAACAGAGTGGCGGCATAAGCGGGCCAAGAGCTCCAAGTGAGGCAAGGCAAGATGCAGTTCTAGGAGGCGGGGCATGTGGTTGACTGCAGTGGCCCTGACCAGGTGGCGCAAGTGCGGCGACAAGGGGGGAAAGAAGACGCGGGTGGCATGAAGTGTGGTGTGCGCGGATAGACAGCGTGCTTTAAATCACGGAGTGCGGTAGTAAAGTGAATGTTTGCGACGAACGTGTTGGCCTTTTGTCGTGCATAACAAACACGAGGGCCAGATATAGCAAAAGAACGGCAAAATTGAAAAAGGCTGATGATTTTCAATTTTTCGCTGCATTTCATTGTGCCCAGAAATTGTGCACATCATGGCCAAGCTAGAAAAACTGCTTTAGCTACAGAATATGACCAACTGTTTTGCATGCAAAGTACTTAGAAAATACAGGCATTCCAGACATTTGGCTGATATTGTGACTACCAGAAGCAATCAAAGAAAGGCTCCTACCGTAAAATTCCGAGCAAGCACCCCTCCCCCTTCCCCAGCAAGTTGAAATCACTGGCAAAGTAGGGGGGGAGGGGGGCGCTATCCCGGAACAGCACCTAAATTTAAGATGGCAGCGACATTTTCCCGCGAGAAAAAAAAAAAAGTACAGAGCACATGGATTTAAAATTTTTTTTTACTTCTAGGAACATTAACTTTATTGAGCGTAAGATTCATGATTGCTATGTCAATCACTTTCAAATCCATCGAAAGACTCCTGCGAGTCAGTCGCAAAAAAAAGTTCACAGCATTCTGCTTGAAGCCCACCCCAAACTTCCGGCGCTACAGCTCCAACATCTACCAGTCCGCCATGCAGGTCGCCGTCCTCTGAGCCATTGAGTGCGTTAGTAATGCTGCATCTCTTGAAGGAGCGTGCCAGTTTCCTCGGGTACAGCAGCCCACGCCTCGGCAACAAAATCGAGAGCATGCTGGCACGACGGCTTCTTCAGGTTTCCTTTGGGCGTCCTCTCTTTTTCACACATATATTCTTCCCACAAACGCCGTAGGGTGGACTTGAAAGGCTTGTTCCAGTAGACCTCAGCCGGCTGCAGGATGCTCGTGCACCCCACAGGCACATAGAGCATGTCGGTATCGTGCTCCTCGAAAGCATTCTTGGCAGCTTGCGTTTTATAGATGGGCGCGTGGTCCAGTACCAGTAAACGCCACATGGCATCGACGTTTGGGCCCCAGATTCTTGACAGCCACTCCTGCATCTTTTCCGATGTCATCCAGTCATGTTTTGTGGTGGTGAGACGAACATTTGCTACGAGTGAAAGAAAAAAAGTCAGCGTTTTGATAGAACGAACTTAGCGACATCATGTGATTCCTCACCCAATTAAAAAAAAAAAAAAAACATTCTCACCTGGTATGCGAAGGCTCGTAAAGACCCTGGCTGGAATTTTCCCGGTTGGTTTCTTGAAAATAACGAATGCTGGGAGCTTGTGGCTGGTGGCACGTGCGGCTAGGCAAACCGTGAAGCCTCGTCGGGCACATCCAGTGTTTGCGATCCGTATGGTGCTTTGGCCGACCACGTTGTTTGTCCTGTTGGCTGGGTTTTCTATTCGGACCATCGTCTGGTCCATATTGCCGATGTTGTACAACATGCAGTCGTTGCGCCGTCACAGGGAGTTTGCGGCAGACCAAAAGGCGCTTGCTGCCTCCGAAGACTCTTCGGGCATCTTCTGGCTCTTGTTCGTAGAATGACGCATTGACATGCCGAACCGCTGCTTCCATCTACTTATGTAATGGCTGGAAGCTACGAAGTTTCCCAACTGCATGTTGTTGGCTATTCTGACAGCCTCTTCAGAGAGAAGGCGGTTACTAACGGCACACCCTGCCGTTCTTTCCCGCTCGAAGAACTCGAAGAGCGCATCGTCCACGCATTCACTGAAAACTATGGCGCCGTTACTCAGCTTTCTTCGAAGTTTTGCTGCGGTCAAGCTCGAAATGTCGAGATGTTTGGTGCATGTTTCTTCCGTTTTCTCGACGCCATTGTACAACCTCAACTTTCTTCGCCACTGTGTACGAAATCATCGGCATCGCGAACTTCACAACGCCAAAATAAGACGACAAATGGCGCATGCGAACAAGCATGCGAATGGCTTGAAAGGAAGGATTGGATTGGATTAGCTTCTTGGACTTGATGGGGCAGACCAGTGGTGCTCAGGCGCGGTGCGTGATAAGGGCGCGGGTGGGGGGAGGCGGCACTTTCCCGGAACGGCACGAAAATATGAAATTGACAGTAAAGTTAGGGGGGGGGGGGGGGGGGGGCCTTGCACGAGTGGGGGCGCTTGTTCGGAATTTTATGGTACTACGTGGCCACATATTGGTGTGGCCAGCAAGCATGCATCCAGCCATATCCCTTCCATAGTGTTTTCTGGAGCACACTTGGTGCATAAGAACCAATTTTGCAGCACAGTCTAACTGGCAGCGCTCAAAACTGTGTTGCAAAATTATTTAGCTGAAAGCTGGCTAAGTAGATTTGTTTCCTGGTAACAAAGAGCAAATAAGGTGAGCAAACCTCTTTTGCCCTGCCTGCTTCCATCATTATGAGCATGATTCAAATGGATAATAATACAGTAGCAATCAACCCTAAATATAATACAGTATTTCTTTTTCTAGAAGAGTGAATGAGCATTAAATCTCTAATTTACATAGCGATGCAGACAAAGCATTGCCACTGCCACAAATAAATGTTTTCTTCTAACTGGCCTTCCCATCTTGTGTTTCAAGAATCAGAGCTAATGTTAGATTGTTTAAAACTATGTCCATGTTCTTCATTCTTCACACTGCTTGTTCTCAGGCACCTTTCTGCCTGAGTTGGTTCACGTTTTTCAATGAACATGAATGACAACCATTAGCTATGAGTCAACACCATGTCTTTTTTTTATACTTTATTTCTACACTGTGCAGCCCCATTCTGTGCAGAAGTGGGACACATGTAGAGAAAGAAAATTAAGAAGTGATTGCAACGCACATGGCTTAAGATCAACACATACTCAGAACAATACGGATACAAAGCACTTGAAAGTGGATAACCAAATATAGTTAATTGTGCTTAAAAACTGCTTCAGTGGTAAGGAATGCATGTCGGCTCCTAATTTACATGATCAATGGTTACTAGAAAGAAACTATACTTGAATATATTAGTATACATGCAAGGTTAAGCTCTTGGACAGTCCATGTTCTAGAAGACGTAGCAGGTGTTTAATATCTTGTGTTAGATGACAAGGCCCAATATTAATACAGTGCAGAAACTTTTAACAGCTTAACAGCATGACATGAAGCTTAACAAGAACAAACTCGAAAATCTTCCCCATTTTCCTTGCGGTTTCTTTCTTTCCCTATCTCCAAAATTAGCACTGCTGCATTTCAATGATTGCATAAATGCACTGTGCAGTACTGACAGACTCGACGCCTACCTCAGCAGTAGGGTTCCTGCACTAGTCCTGAGCCAGTGCAGCCTACCAGCCACTCGCAGCTCGCGGCTGACCGCTCGTAGCACAGGTGTGGCCCACATGGCCATCAGATGTCCTTGTACAGCAGGTCGTATTGAGGCGTGTGGGAACTCTCGATTGGGGACGTCACGATGAGCTTGCCTCGCATGGCACCCCGGTAGACCACTTCCACCAGGTCAATCACATCCTGCTTGGTCTTGAAGCAGCCTACAAACTTGGTGTGGTCGGCACTCCTGAAATTGACAACTCAAAATCATGCTGCTCCATGTTGCAGCTACTGTGCTGGAGCATATTAGGCAGGCAAGCCACAAATTCAATTTACCAAAATTCTGCAGCATGAACTTATGAGGCTGAAACTTGGAGGACAATAAAGAGATTTTAAAAGATGCAAAGGCTCATGCAATGAACAGAATGGAAAATTATAGGCAAAACATATAGACATAAAAATCAGCATCTTTAAGTTGGCATGATGTTCTGCTTCTAGCATATTCCGACTATCAGCAGTCTTGCCTGAGTAGAACGACACTTTAGTGCTTCCATCTTTTCCTTGGTATTCCGAGGAAGCACCCAGGTCCAATGTTTACTGGGGTGCTACCAACCCATATCAGTGCACCCAGTGTTATTTGAAAAGAAATGGGGCACATTCCATGAGAAATAAACCCGATGCACCAATTGTTACTGTCGACGCAACAAACAGCCTATCCCAACATTGGGATTGCAACACTACTTGGTTTTGTAGAGGCAAAGAAGTGTTAAATTAAATTATGGGGTCGTATGTGCCAAAACCACGGTCTGATTATGAGGCACGCCGTAATGAGGGACCCCAGAAATTTGGACCACCTGGGGTTCCTAACTTGCACCTAAATCTAAGTACACAAGTGTTTTCACATTTTACCTCCATCGAAATGCGGCCGCCGTGGCTGGGATTCAATCCCGCAACCTCATGCTTAGCAGCCCAACACTATAGCCAGTAAGCAATCATGGCAGGTTCAGAGCAGTGTGGACTTAATTCATGACACTGTCTGAGCCTTCAAGACTGGAGGCAAAGCTTTCTTTGAGAGTTGCAATGATCGTTTCTTGGCATATTACCATAACCATGTATTACAGTTTGGTTAATAGGATTATGCTTCTGAAAGTGGATAGTTGTTGGTAGTGAGGATATTTCACTACCATGTTTTTTTTCTTCATTCAGTTGAGAACAAGACTGCTCCCCAGCGCGACTGTAGGGCCAGCACTGAAAGGTATATAAGCTGATTTGCCTACATTTATTAAAATGCAGCATACACCTTTGCAGGTGTTTTCCATCTCCCCATGAGCGTTTCCTCTCTTATGCATTTTCATGTGACCTCTTTGGCTGCTCAGCAAGAAGCACACATACTCAGACCGAACCCTGGTGTAGAAGACAAAGATGTTTCACTAGAACCAAATGGCAGCAAGGATTAGAGATCAAACATCGCTAGATGATACTGCAGTTGAGATTAAGAAGTGCAGTTTGGCAAGTAATGTACAGTTAAACCTCGTTATAAGGAAATATGGATATTTATTTATTTCTTCATACTGTCAACCCTCTGCTGAGGGTTCTTACAGGGAGGGTTTAAATACAGGCAGACCATATATACAGGTGCATCAAGCGGCAGCGGAATCACAAAAATACATGTTTAAATATTTTTCAAGTTTACAAACATCACTGGCATTTGCCACAAAGCTTGGTATCGCATTCCAGAGTTCAATCACGGCAGGGCAAAAAGAAAAGCGGTACACATCACTGTGAGCAAAGTATGGGCGTAAAACATATTGATGATTAACACGACTGCCTCGTTTTCCTGGAAGCTGCACATACTCATCTTTGTTGATTTTTAAATGTCTATGTAGTATTCTAAAAAGCACTTTCAGACGATTTTTTTTGCCTTCGTACTTCTAGTGTTTCCAGTTCACAAGACTGCACATCAGTGTGACGGAATCTAAACGGCGGTACTTTGAGCATATGAAGCGCGCGGCACGACGTTGAACTTTTTCTAACCTTGTATTCATTTCTTTCTGATGAGGGCTCCAGATGACTGAGGCATATTCAAGTAAAGGTCTAACAAAAGTTTTATAAGCTATCAGCTTTACATCTCGCGAAGCTTGACCTAGTTTTTGCCTTAATAAACGTAGTCTCTAATTCACCTTCGAGCACACATTTTCTACATGCGTATGCCATGTCAGATTATGTGTGATTGTTATGATTATATAACAAAGTAAGTGAAATTCCCAAGGTTGAAATACCCATAGAGATTCATAGTACAGTATATGCAATAATGAATATCATTAAGTAATGAATATAACGAAGTAATTCTGGCTCCCATTTCCACTTGGTTATAACGACGTTAGGATGGATAGCTGGGCAAATGTGAATGAACATGAATGTGCACAGATAAACTGTGATAGCGCTCCCTGCATAAAATAATGGCATTCTTTCTTGATTAACCATAGTTGGAAGTGGCGCCTAATGTGTGCGTTTCTCTCTTTGTCCATCATCACCTTCGCACCTTTCACATCAAATTATTAGAACGACGTTTTACTGTAATGCACAGAACCAATAACCGATGCGTCTCAAAGTGTGGAGACACATCCACCTATCAGTGTGCAACACAAATTGCAGCCCTCTTTTCACAAGTACACGGAACTCTTGAAATAGGCTCTGCAGTTGTCTGCTCCCTTCATTTGTGCCCTCTGGCATGCAGTAGCAATGCCTCTCATTGGTCACTGTATGTGAAGTCAGATATTCTCTTTCATCATGTCATATTCTGGATTTTTGAACATTTTCCCATTATTACAACTTTCCTTTAACTTGACCAGGTTCACATGTCTAAAAAAAAAAAAAAAAAGACCAGAATGCTTAAGCATTTTAAACAATGCATAAACTACATAATATGAAACAATTTCGAATATCCTAATGGCATTATCGAACCACAGCAACATTTCACTGACCACGTAGCGAATTTTCGGCTACTTCAGCTGCTTTAAAAAAAAATTAAATTATGGGATTTTACGTGCCAAAACCACTTTCTGATTATGAGACACGCCGTAGTGGAGGACTCCAGAAATTTCGACCACCTGGGGTTCTTTAACGTGCACCTAAATCTAAGTACACGGGTGTTTTCGCATTTCGCCCCCATCGAAATGCGGCCGCCGTGGCCGGGATTCGATCCCGCGACCTCGTGCTCAGCAGCCCAACACTATAGCCACTGAGTAACCACGGCGGGTCTCAGCTGCTTTACTTATGAATGCAATTTACTTTAGCAAATCTTTAGTTCAGAATTTCAAGGGACCTTACGACAGCGTTTGCTTGAATGATGGTTAATTGCGTCATATGTGAATTAAGAACTTCCCTTCGGCGTGGGAACACTCGTTCGAGCAAAGTTAGGTTGAGTGTCATTAACAATGCAAATAGTCATGACGCAATATAGGCTTTCATTGCGCAACTACATTCTATCAGCACTCCATATACCGGGCGATACCATTTCGGTAGCTTACCTGCTGCTTTCTATTTTGATATGTTGGCCATTGAAGAAGAACACCGTGGCTGGCGTAATGGTGACGTCGAAGTACCTTGTGTAAACTGGCACGGAGTGAGGTTCTACGGCGTACACCTCTGCCATACGAGACAGCAGAGGCGCCGCCTTGTTCAGCTGCACAAATCAGCACGTGACACGGCGTAAGTCAACCAGCAATTAAATACTTTCAATGATCGCGGACCATGACAATTCATCAGCTTCACTTACAATGTCATCTATCCGCAGGCAATCAGCTTCTTCCCCAAATCTCAGCACAAGCACTTTGTCCACTGTTTCCTTAATAGCTCGATCGACCTCCCTTTTTGTAATTAGTTTTCTGAGACCGATATTCATCAATGACGGGGGCTGCCAGTTTACAGATCTCTCAAGTGAAGCTAAGCGCTCTTATGCGAGAATTGGACTAGTGGCAGTGATTTTTCCTCGCGTAGGTGAAGCGTGTCTGCTTTCTTAGCTGGTATTATCAATTCAGAATGATACTCGAGAACAGTCGCAGATGTTGCGCATGATGCAACGTGCACAGTACGTACGAGAGCGGCAGTGGGCGCACCGTAGCAGCTGCGGCTTCAAATGGCTAATGACATTTGTCAAGAAAACTAGTCAAAGCCGCAAATGAGTTACTTATTGATGATGATACCGATGATACTGATCCCAGAAGCATAGAGTTTCCTACAAGAATTATATTGTAGGAAACTCTATGCCCAGAAGGGCATGCAGCGCAGAAGCGGGCGAGCGACGGGCATCGCCCATGGCGAGAGATGGTTTTCGGCGCCGCCTTGTTCAGCTGCACAAATCAGCACGTGACACGGCGTCAGTCAACCAGCAATTAAATAGTTTCAATGATCGCGGACCATGGCAATTCATCAGCTTCACTTACAATGTCATCTATCCGCGGGCAACACTCTTAGGCAAAGTTACACCCTTTCGCTTGCCCCTTCTGCCACACAACGATAATCGTTATCTGCCTTGATGCGTTTCCTTTCTTTAACGCTGCGAGCCAGGGACTTTCCAGTAACGAACGGCACGCGCGTTATCAGAAGGGGCACTCCAAAGGGTGTAAACTGTTCTACACTCTTAAAAAAGTTTACACCCGTTGGGGAGTATCTTGTCCCACAACCATAATCGTCATCCGTGTTGCCCGCGTTTCCTTTATTTAACGCTGCGAGTCCGCCACTTTCCAGTCACGAACGGCATGCGCGTTATCAGTGTGACGCAGCATTCTCGACAGGAAAGTAGCAAGCGCTGTTCAGGAAAGGAAACGCAAGCAAGGCAGATGACGATTATTGTTGTGGGACAAATATACACCCCAAAGGGTGCAACCGTTTTAAGAGTGTATGCTGATAACGCGCGTGCCGTTCGTTTCTGGAAAGTACCGGGCTCGCAGCGTTAAAGGAAGGAAACGCATCAAGGCAGATAACGATTATTGTTGTGTGGCAGAAGGGGCAAGCCAAAGGGTGTAACTTTGCCTAAGAGTGAATTCAGCTTCTTCCCCAAATCTCAGCACAAGCACTTTGTCCACTGTTCCCTTAATAGCTCGATCTTGGGGTCGAGAGATGACGATCATTGTTGTGGCAAATATACACCCCAAAGGGTGTAAACTTTTCTTACACTCTTAAAACGGTTGCACTCTTTGGGGAGTATATTTGTTCTACAATACACTCTTCCCAAGCAACAAAAAGACCGTGGCAAAAAGTCGGCCCGACGTCTCCGGCCGACTGCAAAACGGTTGGCCCGACCTCGGCAACCGAGGGCGGCCCAGCTTTGGGGATTGACATTGGCCTAACGTCGGCCGATCGTCGGCAATCGATGTAGGCCCGACCACTGTGGCCGACTTGGCCGACGGCGTCCCATACGAGGGCCTACCAAGGCTTTAGGTACGTAGTCAGTCGGCCAGCCGTAGGGCCATTCTATTTGGCCAACGCAGCCGCGCGCATGCCACACGCGGGCCAGCCATGGCCCTGACGACAATAATGGTCGGCATTTCACCGGCCCGGTGCTGAAAGCCGACGTTGCTTTTGACGCCCCGTATAATCGTAGCTTTTGCATCATGCATTTAGAACAGCATGCGCATCATGCATCATGCTTGTGTGGTGGCCGGCATAGAAGTACCACACGAAAGCGAACGCTTTTTTGTACTTTTCATGCCACATAAATGCCAGGCAAAAGATTCTGATACAGGTCTTTATTTCTTGTAATTGTATATGTACACCGACACGTTCACAAGTTTCAAACACTAGTTCATATTTGGTGGGCTTGAAGCAGGGTCACGGCGCCTTCTTTCATTCCGGCCTCCATCCCTGTCAGCTGCTCCAACCAACCAGCGTTTTGCGACTCCAGCCACTGATGCTAGTGAAGCGTCAGGGAACGTGCTCCTCACAGATGCTGCAAAAAAGCGGCACATATAAGAAAGCTGCCCCCGCTTTATAGTTCAGTTGGTGAGTCGCATTCCATTTGAAGAAGTGAAACAATCAAAAAGATCATAAGCCAGATATTCACGAAACATTAAAGAAACGACAACAAAGCAATATTAGGGACGTGCAAATCAGTATCGAAGCTGTCAGGAAGAGTGGCTGGACGATCAAATCGTGTAAGTACCGGATAGTTGGTAATTTATATGTCGTTAGCAATAGGGGGAACTGAACACGGAACCATAGCAAAACACGCATACACAGTGGCTACTGTGTCTATAGGTAGCGCGGCTATTTACACCACGATAGGTCTTGTTGCTTCCCGTGAGCACTGTATGAAACAGCCGAGGTGAAACGCTGAGACAAAGAACGCGCCGGAGCCCGGAGCGCGCCAAGCGGCACAAGGAGGTGAATAGGTAAATGTCTGGAGAGGAAAGAGGGGAAGCTTATGGCATGATACATATACTTGCTGACATGATGGCAACGATGATAGGTCTATGTTTTGCAGAAAACAGTTAGCATACATGGGTTAAAGCAGAAACAGCATATACAGCATATATTATATGTTGAAGCAAAACAAACTCCTCAAAAGCAGTGGCAAAATATGGACGCCGCAAGTAGAACTCACTTATTACGGCATTATTTTATTAAAGAAAATGCTAATACTGGACGCAGGAAGATGCAATAAGCAGCAGCTTGTTTGAATGAAGAAAAAAAAAAACTAAGCATGCAGTTGGTACCGATGTTCGCAACGTGCACTAGAAAGCTGATTGTTATGCCATATTTCTTACTTATATTCGTGATGGCCATGAGCTTCACGAAGGCGTGCTTCCTCCCCTGCGACCCTTTCCAGCTGAACTGCAGTGCAGCTTCATTTGTAAGTATGCCCTGCAGAATAGTGCTCACGGCACGACCGGTGTCCGTTCCTCCGTATCTGGAAAAAAAGTTCACCTGCACGAACCAGCGCACGTAGAGTTAAACCAGACATCCAAATACGTGGTTATCGTGGTCTGTAAAAAATAATGGCCAGGATAAGAAACGCTCTCGTTTTAAATGTTTTAACCACATAAAACAAATATATCTAGAAACAACGTTCTATGACAGAATGGCATATGGCTGCGGTATTGTATGAATGACAAAATGAAAATCAACTAAATATTAAACATGAATACATAGTTTCTCTAAAAAGAAAACACAGCATGTCATTCACCATCTGTTCCATGCGGGAATCTGAAGCTAAATATTCCTCTAAGATACGCTTTAGAGCCGCCCAAGGAAACATAAGGACAGGAAGGATAGGTTTACCGACTTTGGCCGGAATATCAGTGAAAAAAAAAAACCATCCAGGCAGCGCGATAAATGAATACAACACATAGTTGCACAAACAAAATAGCACGCAGACTGCCACGAGACAAATGTATAGGTATACATAACGTCGAGACCGCGGTGAAAAAGTATTACACGTAAACTACGAAAATGCAGCAAAAGAAAAATTGAGGAAGAACTTACATATGGGCTATCCGCAGGGTTTCACATACGTGTCTTCTTGTCTGATGTTCCTAGATCTACTCTAGTCCACATGCGGTGAAGCGCGCCACACACAATCCATTCTTACCTGCAATGTACCAGACGTATATCATACAGGTATTTACAGTTATGTTTTTTCATCTGTGGGAAGGAACGAAAGCAACTTCTAATTAATTATGACTTTTCCGCAATAATAACCAGACAAGCGTCTTACCCAATTTCTTCCCGAATGGTGATAACAGTTCCGAGCGTAGCAGGTCATTCGCACACTGTGCTTCAATTTAAGCAGTGTCGTTCCAGTGTTTCCTAGAGAAAAATTAACGAGAATACAAGACGAAAAAATAATATTAGAAATATATTCATGAAAGTACGTCTCACATTTCCCTGTCCCAACTCTCGAACGCTTGATCCGTTCTCATGTAAAGCCTCTTTCTTTTTTCTTCCTGTCAGAAAAAATAAGCCCGAAAGACAAGGAGTTTATCATATGTTGCAAAACCATTTACACAATACAAAGCGACCTTTGTTCACTTGAAAAAGACAGTCATGCATTACACAACGTGAAATTAAAATGCCACTTACGAGTACGCATATCTTGAACGGCGAGATACGGCGGCTCCACTGCATGGAAAGGGCTTGCGCTGTTCTTGTCCATGTCACTTTTGTGTAGTTTGCGTTTATATGCGCAGTCCATGATAACAGAAATGCACCAACTAGTCTACCAAGAGACGCGGAACGAGCTGGCATCCAGAGCTAGCATTTGGCGGCAACTCACGCAACTGCTTGCGCCCCCGGCCATTTGGCGGGAACTCGCCTGCGCCCCTGCGGGCAGCCGGCGTTGAGCGTGACGAAGAAAAAATAGACAGCAAGGAAAGTCCCGCTTCGCTTTCTCGCCCCGTCCTCGCTGGTGGGAGCTGATGCTGACAGAGAGAATCGCCCGTCCCTGCGTTCCAAGAACGTCTTCATTCCTTCTGGGAGAGGGAGATGCGACAGCGCATACGACCTCGGTTCCCCACACTTTTCCTTTTTTTTCTTTTTTTTTTGTCAGGCGCTTCCTGTGAGCGCGTCGCCGTTTCCTTTTGGCGTGTGTGCTGTGCACGTGCGTGCGTGCGTGCGTCTGTGTAATATTTTGGAGCGATTGGTAGCTCTATACGAATATGTATATAGCTCATGTAAACAATAATTTTGACCTCTTCAATGCGTCGAACAGTACTTTGGGTGCTACGCACGTTAGCATGTAGGTTCTGTTTTCTTTTTTGGGGGTATTGTATAAATATTGTATAATCTTGTTTGGTTTCCTTTTGTACTTGTTCATTATTGTACACCTGTTATTACCGTGTGCAATTGTCTTTGTCCGCGCCTCACTTACGTGCGCGTCACGCTAAAACTCACAGTTTAGCGTGAGATTAAGCGTGGATTTTTTTTTTTTGTGTGTACACTGAGGTATTTGTGTTCTTTTACTCGAGGTATTTCCTGGCCCTGTATTGATACTGTCTGTCACTGTTTTCATTGAGTACTGTTTACCATAAAAGCTGATTTCCTAACGCTAAATTTCAAATGTTAAATTCTCACCTTCATGTGCACATATATTCTCCAGGCGCTGCATAACACTCCGCTTGTTAGCTAGCAACACAAGGTCGTCCGCATAAAACGAACCTGGAAGCTACTGCTCTACTATTTTAACCGCCTGTTTGTATGAGAGATAAAACCCAAAATTGCTTCCCAAAATTGCGCCTTGTCTGTCGTACATGTTGTTCTTTCGTCCTCGTCTTCGTAGCGCTCTCTTTTTTCATCAAGTATGCTCAACCAACTCGCCCACATCAAGCTTCTGCTGGTTCCCTCTAGCGCCCTTTTCATACTTACCATGTACATCACAAACAGCAGTCCCTAGTTGATATCAACTTGCTTCTCGCTCCTCATCCCTCCTCATTCAACGCAAACTGTATTTTCTAGGTAGGTCTCTGTCAAAGCTATATAAAGTCGTTGCCTATGCCTTCCAGAATATCCCACAAAATTTTGTGGTCTACGTTGTCATACGCTCCGGTAATATCTAAAAAAGCCACATAAGACAGTCTCCTCTCTTTGGATATTTCAATACACTGAATAAGAACAAATAAGTTATCATCCAGACGCCTATTCTGAACCCGTTCTGAAGTTCTCCCATACCATTCTCTGCCCATGTTTGCACTTGTAATTTAATTACCTCTATTGCTAACGTGTATATTGCCGATATAATGGTCAACGGTCTATATGGGTGAATTCAATTCTTTTCTCTGTTATCTTTATACATTAAATTCATTCTACTTTGTCTCCGGCTGTCTGGTATTCGCCTATCTTGTAAGCCTTTTTCTACTGCTTCCCACAGAGCTTCCTTACTTTTTGATCCTAGTTCGCTAATCAGCCTAACGGGAACCTCGCCTAAACCTATGGCTGTGCGCTTTAGAAGTTTCTCTGGTTCTCGTTAACGCTCTTCTTCTTTAAAACTACTTCATCATTGCCTTGGAATGATTCGGTCGTTATTTTTCGGATGTAATTTAATGTCGCATCCCCTTCCATTTTTTTTTTATCTTAGTCTAGGACATGTTGTGTTCCAGACTTTCTGCTTAATAAGTTCGTGTGTTTTCAAAATATTCTAGGCGCGGCCTTCTTTTTCTCACGTATTTCCGACAACCAACGTTCACTTTCACCTTTGAACTTTGCTTGAACCAGTATTATAACAATAGATTTTTTTCTCCCGGTATACTTCTAATTTTCTGTCTACTTCAACCTGTGGCAACTGCACTTTCTATGCCTGGTTATGTTCTCGTAATGCTTTCTGTCGTTCATCGATCGCTTCGGGTATCACGCTGTTCCACCAGCTTTTTTTACTTCCTTTTTGTTTTCCAACAAACGTGTGCGTTGCTTCTCCTTCCTAATTTCTCTCGTCATTACATTTAGAAGCTCACTGTATTCCCACTTTTTGCTTGGCCATTTGCCGTGTTCTTTCTCGACTCCCGCGGCTATATTTGTTGTTTGTTGAGCGTTCAAATTTGGACTGGCCATTCTTCGCTCCGTGCTCTCCTTCACAACTACATATCCCATTTTCAAAATGGTGCGTTTATGGCCAGTCCTTGTGTTACTACAATCTTACTCGCCAATGGCTCAACTTATCTCAACTGATCTGAACTTATCATAAATATCTGCCGTCATCAGACAGTTTGTAGCTGCCTCCAGACCTTCCCCAACCCCGTCCATCTCAGAAGGATATATCCGGACATCTACTCAGATGATAACTGCAAATTATGCAGCAGGGCTCACGCATCTCTTAGACACATTCTCTGGGAATGTGAAATTATATGCAAAGAAAATGCAGTTTCCCCAGATGAAGCTGCGGCGCGATGGACGGCCGCGTTGCGCAGCTCAAACCTCGAAAATCAACTATGGGCCATCCAGCAAGCCCGTGAGGCGGCGAGGAGACAGGATCTCCGGACCTCCTCGGGGGCGGCCTAGGCCCAGGCCACGAATTTGCCGGATTGTTAATAAAGTTGTCACCACCACCACCATCAGACAGTACCCAATAGTCGATTGCCTATTTCCAACTTCCCATCTGATCTGACCATCAGATTTACGGCCCGTAATTACGATAACGAGGTTACGTTGCTCACAAAGGTCCAGCAATAACTTCCTGTTGTTGTCGGTATAAACGTCTAGATCCTGTATGTGGGCATTCATGTCACCTAACAGGGTAATTTCGGCATTATTTCCGAAACGCCTAATATCAGCACTTAGGCATTCCGCTAAGCCTTGGTTCTTCTCTCTGCAATGTTTTCTCGTTCATAAATACGTTAAACCCAGCCAAGTTTTATTTCCACTCATTGTGCCTGAAAACCAAAGATGCCCTTGACACTTTGAATATGCTTTTTCCCATTTGAACATTCCGGCCCCCCTCCCTTTCCTTTCGATTTAGTTCTGTTGGAACCTTCCCAAACATAATTCTCAATGACTGGTGCATCTCTTAAGTCTCTAAGGTGCGTTTTTATAACCGCATACACCCCTATTTGTTCTCTATTTAACTGCTCCTCAATTTATAAGCGCTTTTCCTTTCTTCTGGCGCCCTGCATGTTTATGCAGCCTATTGCATGGCGAGCTCGCTTTTTTTTCCGCCTTTCTCTGCGGTACTAATCTGAGGTACCGCCACCTACCGGCCGTGGCCACTCAGACAGACCTCAAATGGCAGCTATAGAAAAGGGCTTTGTCTTTCAGTTTCCGCGTAACAGAATTATGTTTTCCCGCATACTCGATTTGCAATCCGAAGTTATCATGTCTGAAGTTTGTGCTTAAGTTCTATTTTACGCATTTTCTGACAATTTACCCTCAAACATTCATTTAGTTCCATAAGGCTCTTGCGCTTGGCGGAGGCCATGTATGCTGCACTTCCGTATACATGCGTGCCCGCGTTACGTACGTCGCTTGTGGTGTTAGTGGTGGTTGGTTTCTGAGTAACGTCGTCTAACGTCGGCAATCGTTTCGTTGTACATCCACTTTCACAGGGTGCAATGGAGGAGGGCTTTTTTTTTTTTTTTTTTTTGCTAAGAATACTGCAGGGAACCTGCTGAGAAATATGCGCACAAAGCCACAAACGTGCGAAGCCCGCGCACAGCGTAGGCAGAATGTAGCTGTAATACCTTACGTTCACACACTATCCCACAATTTGGAAAAGGTGGCTCAGCGTTACGAGTGTTCGCTGCTCCCCATAAGCTGTCAAAGCTTTGTAGGATGATCGACCCGGAAGCAAGCCAGTAACGTGACTGCGGCATAAAGCACAGGCCGCCTTTTATTGAATGCGCATAAGGGGTAGTCTATGAAATTCTTTTAAGGTGCGGAATAGTGTACATTGGCCATACTGGGAGATGTGTTAATGATAGGTTAAGGAAGCACGCAAACAATGTAAAAAATCCGCGTGAAGGAAAAGATTTCGAAGGTTTTCTGGCAAGTCATTGTCTGACTTGCAGGGACTGTTCGCCCGACCTTGTAAACACTTTCGTTATTAAGAAGAGTAAAACTCGTGTTATACGGGAAATCGCACAATCTGAACCGATTTCTAGAAGTGAACTTGAACTTTATTTCCATCATCGATGCAGGAGAGGAAAAAAAAGCTGTGTAAGCATGGGGATGTGTCAACATGGCATCCATCACGCTGTCAGACAAATAGTTGGCATATTTACGAATGCGCAGATGATTACACCGGGCTCGGACAGCATGTATATATTCGTGATTCATTAACAATAAATGTTTTTGGAAGTTCAGCACCCGTCCTTGTCCTCTCGTCTCCGTCCGTGTCTTCTTGCGCTACCACCTTTTCAAATTCTTAGGATATATCACGCCCTTTCCACTGTGTGTTTTCCGGGGCAAGGAGTAGTATAACGCACGCCGGCGCGTTTCGGCGGCAGGGAGCCCGCTCCTCTCCCCAACCCCCCTGTAACATGATCGCCGCCTGCACGGCATGAATGGTCCCCGCCTGCTCTCGCGCGACGTGTTGGTGGGGGAGTGAAGGGGGCTGTGTTCGTCTTTACATTCGGGGTCGCGGAAACCAGGCGGTTCGCTTGCCGCCGAACTCACAACTTTCTTTACCAGTGGTCCAAGAAGAAGCTGAAAAAAGAAAGAAAAAAAGGCCAGAACAAGTTTCGTCCCCTCAGGCTCCGGAGAAAAGCATTCCGTCCGCAAGCAGCAGCGCGAGTTCGAAAAGAAAGGAGACTTCACAGTCTCGAGCAGCGCCGCGACGTCCGTCACGAATCACCCGAAGAAGATGGCACATGCTGAGTCTGAAGGATTAGACTGAATTGCGCGCAGCCAGTGGCACATAGCGAATGATAAATCATGAATCTGTGCATAAAGCACTATTCCATTAAGAGGTCGGTGTGCTGTAGATATACATATGAGCCGAAATCATACGTGTTAGATTTTTATGAAGGAACGTATTTTTTGTTGCACCGAAGAGAAACGCGCTTACTGCGAGGATACAGTTGTCTGTTATGTATGAGTGCCTAACAGAGCGCTTGCCAGCCCAACTGGAAAACCGGCAAGCGGCGTGCCGAGTGTCAAATCGGCAGCCAGCACCATGAGGGAAAACCTTGCATTGCTATTTGAAAATCGCCCACGCGGAAACTATGCGAGAAAACCTGGGCGAACGCGAAGTGCTGCTGCAGAAGCGTGCAACAGAGAAAGTCTTGCTGGGACGCGCTCGTAAAAAGGGATCCTCGAGCCTTTGGCAAACCATTTCTTGAAAGAAGAAACAAAAATTTAGAGAATGGGTGGTGGGACTCGGTGCCGTAGCAAATGAATTGCGCCGTCGTAGCAGCCAAATTATTTCTACTAAAAGGAAGAAAAGATTGGCTGAGAAGATTTCGAGATTGTGTTGCTGCAGGTGCAACACCGAAGTTATACTATTGATGCATTTACGTTTCACAGTCCCGTAGCAAAGCAGGAACAGAAAACCCCTGGCGCTCACCAGTCATCTCCTGCAAAATGAAGACATCAGCACTTTTATCAGGGGAAGTTAATTCTTAGTATGTCGCATAACGGTTTGATTGGGCTATTTGGCTCATGGAAAACATCATGGCGTGAAAGACGAGGACACAGGGCTCATTCTGTTTCTAGTCCTCTTTTTTTTTTTGCGCCACTGTTTTTTGTTTCCAGCGGTTTCCACATAATATGCATTTTCCTAACCGTAGTTCTATTCTTGGTTCAATACAATTCGCGTTCGCCTTTTGGCAAATGCTCAGCGTGCGTTCAGTGTTATCACCTCGTCGCGCATGTTCTTCCGAAATTTTAAATTGTGAATTCATATCTGACCAATTCATTTTGAGTAAACAATATACCTGCGCTGTAGTAAAGAGATGTTTAACTAGTTTTCTGACACTTTCCTTACGTCAAATATCCAAAAGAGGAGGATACGAATAGTCTTGCCGTGATAAATGAAATATAAAGAAATTCACTGTGGAGCAAGGCCTGCATTAGTTTTTCTGTTCGGGAATGAAAGCATCACCGCTCGGTACTGCCTGCTGAGCGGAATTCAAGGACTCCTAGCTCCACAGTCTGTAATAATTCGCATAAGTTAACTTCAGGCTGATCATACGTATGTTCTGGGGCACTTGTCGTTCACACGAGTGAAGTGCTATTAGTTGATGCAAAAAGGAGCTAGAGGGAGGGAAAGAAAGATGCCAAGCATCGTAAAACGCGTCTCTTTTTAGTGGTGGCTGAATGCAGTGGGTGGGGAAGGCGCCTCTGTGTTGCAGCTCTTGGCGCGGAGGCGAAGAGTCCGGGTGGAAGGCGGGGGTGACGTTTGTGGAGAGGAGACGCTTTTGGGAGGGAGTAGGAGGAAAACTAGCAGTGCAGCGAACGTGGCAGCGCGCCGAGGGCAGCGCTAACAGAGCGATGCGATGTCTGGTCGCACTAATCGCTTCAGCGCTCCGCCCCAGAGATTCGTCGGCGCTCTATGATGGGATCTCGGAGGCCATGTTTAGGGCGGTAGGTACAAGTTTAATTTAGTGACGTTTGCTTTGTTAAATCCCAAATATTTCTAGAAGTTTAGTGTTTAAATTACAGTAAAAAAGGATTAGCGAAAATTCATAATATATACCACAGCCCACGTGAAATTCCGCATACTTACAGAATTAATCCTTGCAAGCATCCCGAGAATTTCCCTTAAAGAAACATGGCAGGTTAATTCACATGTTTACGCGTACGACGAGTTTCATATTGCTTCAGAAAACGGTCCCATACACATATATCGCTGTTTCTGAACGCATTGCGCTATACCCTATAATATTAATGCAGCTGTGTATGTATATAGTCACGAAAAGTATAAATTCTGTAAGCATAACAATGTATTACCTTCACCTATAATAAATTTCCCTAGTGAGAATTTTATAAGTATAGACCGACAGACAAGAATTGATATAAATATTAAATTATGCTACTCATCGGCCACGGGCGTTGGTCCGACGCGTTGCCATCGTACCGAGCCGGCGACCAACTGGAGGGTCGGGAGTCAGTCTGACAGAGAGGTTGGCAAGACGCCCTCTGCCGACTGCCCGCCGGTAAAGGCGGCGGCCGTTGTCATACCGACCTCTCGCCAACCTTCGCTGGCCAATATAGTCGTTTGACGATCATTTCCCGACGATCGGCCAAGCAGCGGCAGTTGGCCAAGGTTGCTTGGGTTAGGCAAAGTTACACCCTTTGGCTTGCCCCTTCTGCCACACAACAATAATCGTTATCTGCCTTGATGCGTTTCCTTTCTTTAACGCTGCGAGCCCGGAACTTTCCAGTAACGAACGGCACGCGCTATCAGAAGGGGCAATCCAAAGGGTGTAAACTGTTCTATGCTGATAACGGGCGTGCCGTTCGTTACTGGAAAGTACCGGGCTCGCTGCGTTAAAGAAAGGAAACGCATCAAGGCAGATAACGATTATTGTTGTGTGGCAGAAGGGGCAAGCCAAAGGGTGTAACTTTGCCTAAGAGTGTACACTCTAAGAAATGTTTTTACCCTTTGGAGTGCCCCTTCTGCCACACAGCGATAATCGACATCTGCCTTGATGCGTTTCCTTTCTTGAAAACGCCGCGCCCGCTACTTTCCTGTCGGGAATGCTATCATGCTGATAACGCGCATGCCGTTCGTTACTGGAAAGTACCGGGCTCGTAGCGTTAAAGAAAGGAAACGCAGATGACGATTATCGTTGTGTGGCAGAAGGGCACTCCAAAGGGTGTAAACTTTTCTTACACTCTTAGGCAAAGTTACACCCTTTGGCTTGCCCCTTCTGCCACACAACAATAATCGTTATTTGCCTTGATGCGTTTCCTTTCTTTAACGCTGCGAGCCTGGAACTTTCCAGTAACGAACGGCACGCGCGTCATCAGAAAGGGCACTCCAAAGGGTGTAAACTGTTCTATGGTGATAACGTGCTTGCCGTTCGTTACTGGAAAGTACTGGGCTCGCAGCGTTAAAGAAACGAAACGCATCAAGGCAGATAACGATTATTGTTGTGTGGCAGAAGGGGCAAGCCAAAGGGTGTAACTTTGCCTAAGAGTGTGTGCTGAGCGGTTTTCCATTGCCCCGTCTCGCACCGAGAAAATCGGCGGTTCGCCGGGGTGCAATCCCAGCAAGTACTGCGGGACGCGCGCGCGCACTGCCGACTGCAGAACCGCGGATGCTCTGGCCCGATAGCTGCGGTAGCAACGGAGTTGACGGAGTTAGCCAGTGGACATGTCGACAATGAGAAAGGAAGCACTGCTAATTGCCGCAATCGATTAGCTTTTTTCAAGTTCGTCTGACAGTGAAGACGGCATGCTGATCGACCTCGTCCAAAAACAATGTGGTGAAGAGCGGCCGAAAATGGACAGGTTCGTTGAACGGGTGGTCAGGAACGGGTCGTCAGGATTAATTATAAAATACATTGGTGTTTGCTTGCAACCAGGTATGTCGGAGCACGCAGTTGGACAAGGTTCGAGCGCTTGCCGCAGATGCTCAGCACCTGCAAACAATAACATGTGCGCGCGCGCGTGTTCGCGCATGTCTTGCGCGCCAGGGGCAAAGTAGCGCTGCATGCAAACACCCTGCACGGGGTGCAGTTTTGTCCTCGATGTTGACCATAGAGTTTCATATTAGTATACCTTTTAGAAACTCTATGATGTTGACCCTCCGCAGTGCGCCACCACGGCGGTGCAAAGCGCATGCACCATTCTGGTTTCGGGGCAACCCCGGAGCAAGGTGATCGAGGACGCTAAAAGAAATTGGTTGACATTGCACTCTTCCTTTAGGCGTTGGAGCTATACTTTTTGTAAGCGTCGACGGTTGTCTACAGCCTCCGATTCCGTGCCTTCCAGGTCCCTTCTTCGCGCCAGTTCTTTCGTTCCAGGAAGGCTGATGCGGAGCGTCTCCATTCAGCTTGAGCACCAATTAACTGATTTCAAAGCACGGACGCATATGTCCCGTCAATACTGACTGCGCATCGGTTGGAAAAATGAAGTTCATGCATTTTCCGCTTGTTGATGGCAAAGGAGCATCAGGCACGTCATATCGCTGCAGGACAGTTTCTGATGTGACCTGATTACATGGGCCATGGGCTTGGGCGCAATCGAGAGGGCCCGTTCACACAAATTTCAAATGTGTCTGACGACGATGCAGCGCGCCACGAATGCACTTTCTCAGCAAATGCAGGCAAGCTAGCCGGCGTGGCCGTAGAGGAATTGCGTTTTCTTTTCTGTGTAACGCTAGAACTCCTCATTTTAGGTTGCTCCTCATGTAGGACGCACAGTGAGGAAAAACGCTGGGCACTGCATCTTGCTTGAGCATACGCCTCTTCGTGTCCTGGCGAAAGTCGATTTCCAAAAAATGAAGGCTGCATACGGTCGAATAATTTCAATTCGAACTCGGCTCCCAGTTCTTGCGATAACTTGCAGCCAGCGTTCCCGTAGCTCTTTGTCCGCTGGTATGTCGTGAAAGGACACTCCAGGGTCCTTCTTTCGCTGGTTCCACGTACAAAACGGTACACAACAGCAGCGCCACACTGACGTGTACATCACAGGAACATTACTGTTGCAGCGTATTGACGGACCTTCGTCTGTATACCGCTGCCAGAAACATACGGGTTAAAAGTGTCATCTGCAAGTTGGCGGAGGCGGGTATTGTGGCCCCGGTAGGACTCGTAATAACAATTTATTTCGACGTTATCTTTTGTTGTGTGTAGAGATCACTTCATTTATTATTGTCATTGCGAAAACACTCAAACACTTGACGACGCAAGCCAATGCCACCTAGAAAGGTGGCTTTGCGCAAGCGCGGCGCGATATGTCCACAAACCGCCGGCGCGCGGGCGGGGGAGAATGTCGTCTGGAAGCAGGCATAGAGTTCCTTACAAAAGTTTTTGTAGGGAAACTCTATGGAAGCGGGTAATACGGTAGAGCCGCCAAGCGGCATCTCGGGACAAAATCGAAAGAGTAGGCCACGGCGCCACGGCGGACGCCGCGGCGCTCACGCGGCAGGCACAGAAAAAATAAATAAAGGAGGCATTGGTTCAACTATAAGATTTAATTAGCATTATTTGATTTTTCTTAACCCTACAAATTTCATAATTAGGTCTAGAAAGTGTCTAAAAAGAGAAGGAGTGCAGCAGTTAAAGACATGCAGCATCATCAATTTAATGAAGTAACTCCATAGTCGCTCTACGAGTCGTAGTCACTACCTCTGTGCCTCATTCATCTAAGCAGCAGTGGAAGCACTTCGCGCGTGTGGTGTGTGTTTCACGAAGCGTTCGCGGGACCATCAAATCCGCTTGTCGTGATTCATGCAAATTCTGTAGGGTGACAGTTCGTGTAAATTCTCCCCTCCGCACTAGGAGGGCCCCTTGCCATGGCGAGAAGACCCACCCCGCTTACGGATGACAAGACGCATCAGGTGAAACCTTACGAAATTCACAGGGTGAGCTAAGCCTAAAGACGCAGTAGCCCGGCATGTTTCGTCGCTCAACTTTTAACGCTCGAAGCGGAACGACGTAACCAGGGGTGCAGTGTTGCTGAAGTGTCGGTCTTTTTCTTGTCTGTTACATGCAACACTAATGAATGGGGATAAGTGAGTGTTGGTGGTCTGTACTAGACATCTTTTCATCACAAGAAGAAAAAAATCGTCCGAGCTTGTAGCCGCCGCATTTCGAACTACCGGCAATATGAAGTCAAGTTTGACAGCATGTTGTTTGCGTCGAGATGGTTACGAGCTGCATATGACGCTTGGTGAGAACCTCCAGCGTGGTCAACTGCGAAGCCAAAATAGAACTGTCGAAAATATTTTTGTCGAGCGACAACTGACTCTTCAGTCTCCCGGTAAAATCTCTGCTTGGGCGATCACACAGCTCCAGTCAGTTAAAAGTACATAGGCTATACAAAAGAAAAACTTGAGTGGTGTGCTAATCCGACATCACCTTAGTGCGCAATTTACGTAAGGTGGCACGTAACTTGTTCGTGGACACAACAAAGATTTGGTTGTATGACTCTTCGCGAAATTTACCGTTAACCCATTGGGCCTCTTCGGTCCATGCGATCTAAATTTGTTCGCGGGGCCCGCTACCTCAAAGCGAATTTTAAACGTCTAGGTCAATACGCTGCATCAACTTCGTGCATTTGAGAGCAAGCTTTGTACGAATTCAAATCGAAATGCGCGCAGTTCTTTATCTGACTAAAACCCTTGCATAAATATTACGATATGGTTGGTTGGCTTGTTTGTACCCTTAGGCTTTAATCTTTCGGCTGGCGTTACTGCAAACGCACCATTAAATTAGTCGTGGTTATACACTGCAGCCAAAAATCTGTTTATAATCCTGGCAGAGTTTATATGTATCCAGCGTAGATGTTTCCACCAAAGGTAGAAAACATCAAACTCTGAACGGTTTCATGTTGAGTAAAGTGCATGCACTGCCATTTCTGCAGTGTTCTTGAGCGGCAGTCACGCAAGTTCGCAGTAGTCCAAAGGGACTGACAGCTGGTCAAGTTGGTACTGATTCATATTAACTGAGCAGCGAAACAACAAGAAAGAATAGATGACAAACTCAACTGGTTTATTTCTGGAAAAATTTGACACCTAAGTACTCCATTATCACATGACCACCCTTGTGGTGGAACTGACCACAGGGAAAACTAAATGGAAAAGAAACGCTATCAACCCTTGAATAGGCCGAAGTTACACAATAGTTGAAGAACTTCAATGGGCATTGCGAGAAATGCTGCGCAGAGGACAAATTTATCTGACGTGATGGAAGAATGACGCACATACAACACCCATGTTTCTAATATGAAGTGCCTCTATAATTTCCCTGTTCTTTGTTTATCAATTGAAAGGATGCATGTGTTCGTTAGCTGGGTTAACTGGCTGCCTCTGGCCTTGCTACCTGATCACGAAAACACATCAACCTCATGCGAACAGGATCTGAGTAGCAATGAGTGTAAACAAGGAAAAAACTTCCATTCTTTAGAATGGCTTGAGAAATAATTTAAAGGAGGTTTCATGGCTCATTGGTTGTAATGAAAACACTGATTGGAAAGGTCCATATGATGTAGTAGACAATGCCTACCACTGTATAAGTGGTGTGCACTGTGTAATCTCAATTGCATTCTTGTTCTTATTGCAGTCAGTGCTACAAACTGTGACTTCAGTAATGCGGCAGCTGCTGACACCATCCTGGCTGAGTGAACACCCGCCTGAGTCTGTCAGTGAAGAAAAGCCTGATCTAATAAATGGTAACATACCTTGGATAACACATTTATGCTGTGGGTTGAGGGTGGACACTGTGGTCCTTTGTTGTAGAGAACACATCGATGTAGAGCATGTGCGAATTTTCCTCTCTGACAAGAGTGCAATCGCCCAGCTTTGCAGCAGATGGCTTTATTAGTGGTGCTGGCTCTTGTATTCACTGCTGTCAGTACATTGACATAACTGCCATTTTCAACTAGTGCACCAGCAAAGTGAGGATTGCACATTGAGGTGTTCTCTTTAACAGTGGGCTGCACTGTATATGTATTATTGGTGTATTGCTGTCGGGCATAATACAGGGTGTCTCCATGAAACCTCTCTGATTTCAAAAAGACCTGCCATGGTTGCTCAGTGGTTACAGTGTTGGGCAGCTGAACACGAGGTCGCGGAATCGAATCCCGGCCACGGCGGCCGCATTTCGATAAGGGCAAAATGCGAAAACACCTGTTTGCTTAGATTGAGGTGCACGTTAAAGAACCCCAGGTGGTCGAAATTTCTGGAGTCCTCCACTATGGCGTGCCTCAATGGAGAGTTTGAGAATAGGGGCCCCAAACGTTTTGGGGCCCCAAAGAAATAGCGTCGAAGCCACTGCGAATGCGCGAGACGCAAACTGCGTTTGGGTTTTGCGTTGGGAACGCTATTTCACCGATTTAGCGGGAGCTCAAATAGCGTTCCCAAAAGCTTTGCGTCAACAAACATGGCGGCACCCATCGAAGCGACGGCTCTAACCTAGCACCAAACTGGGTTCGATTCGCGATAATGCGTGAAGTTCTCAAGCTAGGAGAAGTGACTGCAGTTATCGCTTTCTCTCAACTAGCGTGTGTTATGAAGATTGATTCATTAGACGCCGCTGATTCCGAATTCGAGTGTGGATTTTATGGCTCGTAGGCCTAACACGGCTAAGCTTGGCTGGTGAAGGCACGTAAAGTTGGTTTTGTTGCTCCAAACTAAGCACAACCAATTGTTTTCTGCTTGAAGAATAACCTCTAAATTGTAATTAAACACGAATACACGCAAGTCAAAATTACTATTCATAACTTAAGATGGTATATTTGATTTTATTATTTTTAATCGTTTTTCTTAGACGCCGTAGTGGCGCTGTCAGCGCAAGACGCTATCTGCAAACGCAAAGCCCTATTCTAAAACTCTTCACTCCTGCGTGCCCCAACGCTAACACCCGCAAAGCTCTTTGGGGCCCCAAAATATTGGGGCCCCTATTCTAAAGCTCTCTATTATCAGAAAATGGTTTTGGCATCTAAAACCCCATAATTAAAAAAAAATTTCAAGAAAGAATGAAACTATGATACATTGATACCTGCAGTCTGTGGCATCATTTTAATCAGCTGAAAAAGAAATCAAGAAAAGCTTTTTGAATTTCTTTACATGATGCCACAAACTACAGGTTTCTATCTATTGTAGTTTTGTCTTTAATCGGGGAGGTTTCATGTGGACAGCTGGTATTTTCTGTGCACATCAAGCAGGCATGTTGCTTGCAGACGGCCACATGTTGTAGTGCTTTTTACATTGCACAGTTGAATGCATTTACATGAAAGGCAGCAGACACAGATCAGTGGATGCCTGTTGCTGCCAAGAGGCATTGTGCTGGATGTCAACATTGTGATAGTGCCTTGTCGTACGTCACTTGACAAAAGCACTGTTAATGCTAAATGTATTGGGGTGGAACATGTAATAGACGTATCCACACAATTTCAAGACTAACGTGCGTGGACTGATGGAACACAGACATGAGTTGTCGTCAACTTAAAGGTACACTAAAAGCAAATATTAAGTCAAGCTAAAGTGATAGATGAATGCTTCAGAATCTCTAAGGCATCAATATTATTGCGAACAGGGCCTTAATAATCGAGAAACTGAGGTAAATGCAGGACATGATTAGAGGCTCCCCCGGCACATCTAAGCACTGGCCCGATGACAAAAGCACTCCTCTGTTAAATTTTGTCACTAGTACTCAGCCACTCGTATCAAAAAGACATCCTTGTATTGCATTATAAGACGAGATAAAATGCTACTTGTCCAGTTCTATTTCATTTTTGGAAAAAGAACCTGTTAAAATTACCCAACAACAACGCAGGTAGTCGAAAGGTTTCATTTTCGCTCGACTCTGCGCTGCCCACGCTTTTGCGTTCCAGTAGTTTGGTTATCGCGTAGTGCTGTGCTGGTTTTGCTGCCTCATTCAACTTCAACATGGAATTCAACTTCCATGTGATGTCGTGGGATGCTTTATCGGTCTGCGCCACTTGACCAAAAAAACAGGTGCAGCGGCGAATCCACCGCTCTGTCTTGGTTCGGTACTGTCGTCTGTTGGGTGCCGTTTTACTCACCTAGGGCAGCAGAGGGCAGTGATGGCGAATGCGTCACCACTCCCCCGGTTGGGTAGTGGGAGATTTAAATTTCTTAAAAGGTATTTGGACCCTTCAGATGCAATTTTCTCGTAAACTAGGTCCTTTCTTGGCATGAAACAAGCGTTGCGAGGTCTCTGGAATGGTATTTAAACAGTCCACATCGACTTATTATTTGCCTTTAGTGTCTCTTTAACATACAGTGCTATGTATCAGTTACCTAAATCATTGAAACAAGGTATGGAGAGTCTCTGACATTTATACCCCAGTCACACGAGCATGCCAAGGGTCCTTAGAAGTTAAGGAGCATTGAGCTTTCAAAGGCACATTAGTTCAAGGGATATGTGTAGGTGCTACACGGTCTCCAGATGGTCTGCGTTGAAGCTTTTAACAGAAACCGCAACGTATGTTTAGCGCTGCCATCGCCACGAAAGTAATAAAAAAATATGGCCCAAATTTGTCTTATAATAAGTGTCATATTTTTTTCAGCTATATTTATTTCTCCTAATATACAGAAACATCAAAACAAAATCCACGCATAGTAAAGGCATTACTTTACCAAATACAGATGTATTTATTGTAATGATGGCCACCATGTGTACCACTTCGTACACCGCATGTTGGCGTCGATTATTCGGTGTAACCCTTGCTTCAGCTGCTTTGTTTCATTCCTTGTGGCTAGGCAGCGGTAGGTACGGGTAAACGCGGTAAAATAAAGAACTACAAAATAAAAGTGACAAGGGAAGAAGACTCGCAGAAAAAAGCCGAGGAGATTAAGATGCCTAGCAGCAGCTAACTAAAGAACCAAATTGCACATGGCACCCATGTTGTGTCGATGTTGGTGCTGACGACAGACAGTGCCGGCGCTGCTGTACCGACGCGTTCATGATGGAGATTGTGGGTGTCCTGAAAGTGTTTAATACTTTAGTAATAGTATTGAGTACTTATAAGTTTGTTCTGAAGAGGTAAAAATTGAACTTCCATATCTTTAGAGATTTTTTTCTGCTGTCGGACACCCTCTAGGCTCGAGAGTATTCCCTTGAGGTTTCGAAGGATGAACACGTACTCGTTTGACTCAAAGCTCCCTTCCAGTAGGGCTCTTTTGCAGTGCCTGTGTGACAGTGAGCATTCTGCCTTGAAGTAAAGGATCTTTGGTTCAAAGGACTTTCAAAGTGCCCGTGTGACTGGGGTATTAATCTCTTGGCACAGCAGAATATGTTCTCAGCATCTGAGATTTATGTAGCCGAAGAAGCAAATTACATCATTACTTTTGCCTGAAGTTTGTGTCGGCATCACCGGTATTCTGTGGTGGTAAGCGACTGTGACGGGACACAAAGGTGAAACATGCTATCGTCCTTGTCTGGTTGTCTGGTCAGGACAGGTGCCAATAATTGTCCGCAATGCAGAGTGCTGCGAATACATGGAAATGTGGGAAATTATTAGGCAGGCATTTTAAGTCATTGCATATAATGCATTCTTCCAGTAAATACAAAAGTTGGGACATTCAGAAGAATGAACTGATGGGCTAGTTAGTATGGAACATTGCAGAAAGGTGTGCAATAAGCTAAGAAGAAAAAATGCAGGGGCGTCAGCATCAGCAGGCGTTTGATGTGTTGCGACATCACATACCGAAGCACATGAGGGTTGGACCCTCCCACGTATAACCGTGTGTGGCTTAGCCATGTCCGGGGAAGAGGGGATCCTGGGGGTTAAGCCAATGCTGGGTGTTTGGACCTTTATGGCCCCTCGGCGGCGGCAACACCCCTTTGGCCTCGGCTTCATGTAGACGGCATCCCCCCAACTGAGCCACCCGCGGAAATCGGTAGTTGCCTTTTCTTGTCCCTCTCTCCTCCCAACCTTCGTCTTTTTCACGCTTTCAATCTTTCCTACCCTCTCTTTAATTTCCTTTTATTTCTGACTACATAGGCAGCAAGAGTTAGCTTTGTGTGTGTTAACCTTGGTTGCACATATTTGGTTACAGCATCAACGTACAGTTGGCATCCGCAGGAAATATTTATAACAACTCTTGCGGCGTCCCCTTGTTGCCCACTCCATGGTGGGCGGCTGGCGTTGCTGCCGAAATCTCCACATATCCTTATGGCTAGTTCCTTCCCACCACTCCCTGATAGCCCTCAATAAAGAGGGCACACCAAAAATATGTTCCAGCTTTTTGGACGTCAAAAACCAAACTTCTCACGATTCCATGCCATTCATTCGGAAAAACCACAAAACATGTACGAACAATCTCCCCTTTTCTAGTTTCCAAGTCTCTAAGTGAGGCTCTTAAACCAGGCTACAAGGCATCAAGGATAGCAAGGTGTGATCTCCTCTTGGTGCTCCATGATCAGAAACTGCACAAAAAGCTGCCCAGTCTAGTGTCATTTGGGGATGTTCAAGTGACAGTAACCCTGCACCGTACTATGAACACCACCTTTGGCGTTTTCTCAGCTGATGACCTGTTAGAACTGAGTGAAGCTGAACTCTTGGAGGCCTTCAGTGAGTGGGGCAGAATGTTATCAATAGAGAGTTTTAGTTTAGGGGATGCAAGCGGCTTGCGTACGCAAGAACTAGGGGCGACGGTACTGCGCATGCGCAGACCGCTACGTTTACTTGCGTCCTTGGGGCGGCCGAAAACATTGCTGCCCCTAAGTGGTCACATTACTGTGACGACCCACTTATGGGGGCCAAAGGTTCGTGTTCTCAATGTTTTAGCGGTTCTCTTAGGCGGAGCCTCCGAGAACCCAATTGAGGACAAAGCCGTTGGTTTGAACACACACACAAAGACTTTTAATCAAACAAAAGAAAGGCATAAAGCAAATAGAACGAAACGGAAAGCATGCACAAAATAAACATTCAAGAAAACATTGCGGTAAGGAACACACTTAGGGCTTTAACGAGGGTGCGAGTCCGGGCTTGCCACGAGGGCGGGGACGCGTCGCAGTCTCGACGCGGCAACGCGGCGACAAGCTGGCAGAAGGAGTGGCGCCGGTCTCACCAAAGGTCGCGACGTAGGTTGACCGACCGGGCGCCGGGAGCGCGCCAGCTCTAGCGAGGCGAGGTAACGCTGGCGGCTGGGTGGCAGGAGTGGACGGCGGCGGCGTTCTGGCCAGGCAGAGAGCTCGGGCCCGTTGCCCGACTGCTCCCCTCTCGCCCACGGCGCGGAAGCTCGAACGCCGACCTCGGGCAGCAGGCGGCACGGCAGACGGGGGTGGCGTTCTGGCCGGGCAGCTGGCGTAGAACTCGGGCCCGAAGCCCGACTGTTCTCGTCCTGCCCACTGGCGCAAAAGCTCACCGGCCTTGAGGAGCTGACGGCACGCTCAGGTAGACGGGCGACGCACAGGAACAGGTAGGCAGGAGGCCCCGGGCGGGTGAAGTCCTGGTGGGCTCGGGTCCGGAACCCGACGGCCCGTCTTCAACGGCCACTCCGGTGGTTGACCTCCTCCTGCCGTCGCTTCCTGGGACTCTCCTGGCGTCTCCCCGGCGTCTCCCTGCGTGTCCTCTTGCGTGTCGCCCCCCTTCTGCCAGCGCACCACGCTTTTTCTTGTGGTATGGCCGATTTGGCATTTACTGATTGGCTGCCCGACGCCCCGTGGTCTTTTCTAATTGGTTGCTTTTTTCTTTTTGTTGTTTTTCCTGCGCCGCGCGTTCACGTGCCGGGCGCTCTTCGGCGTCGTCGTTTTCCTCCTTCCAGCTCGGCGCGCGTGCACTCGGCGTCGTCTGCTCTCGACCGTCCCGAGCCCCGCACCACGTCGCGCACCACACATCACAATTACCCACGTGACTCTCGCGGTGTACAAGAACTTACAAGTAGCTAGCGGGTAGATAATCTTATAAATATTTCGCCAAGTGTTGACAGACGTCGTTTTTATGTATATTAGAGAGGTATAGCGTGTCCGGTATTCGGGTAAACGCAGGCGGAAATATGGTGGGGGAGTAAACGGGAGCGGCTTGCATGGTGCATTCACCTGATTCACCTGGTGGCGCAAAGCTCAAATGGATAAAAACAGCTAATAATGCTGTAACCAAGTCTATTCTACTTCGCTGCTGGTATAAATTTTCGGCACTGGCGTAATCGTGTTGCTGCCAAAAATGTACACCCGCAGCAAAGTAGAATAGACTTGGTTACAGGAATAGACAGCTTTAGTATAGCGTAAAGCAGCAAATGCAAAGAGTTAGCGTTAGCGTTGCGTGCACCACACTGCGCATGCGCTGTACGTAAACGCTGCTGGAGCTCTTACGTACGTACGCTATTTTCAGGATTTAGCGGTGAATGCTAACGCACGCAAAGGGAGCCTTACGTACGGCAACATGGCGGTGCCAGTCGAAGTGAGAGCTGCCCGCATGAGATCTATCGAGTCGTCGGCCTGCACTGTTCGGCTCATTCATTCCTAACTAATGCTCGTGTTCGCTTTAGATTTGTGTGATGATGCTTCGACAGCGGCGTACAGGTGACAAATGGACGCTGTTTACGATATACGTTCTTGTTTAGCGGCGCAGTAGGCTTAATGAGTAGGTTTGCTCATGTTTGCTGTATCCGCCTCGAGATGGCGCCCAAGTGTATTTCGCTCGTTCGCTTGGTGTAAAGCCGCATGTCAAGCCGATGCATGTCACATTTTCCGCGGCGAAACAAAGTAGTGTGGTTGGTGCAGTGGTCGCAATGCGTGTGTGCTTTACTAACGACGACGACATGAACCTTCTGAACGAGGTTTTCGCCTTGAACCCATTCGGACAGACGTCAAGATGGGCGTCTGTTGCAAAAAAGTGGAGAGAAGTGGGAAGTCCGCTATCTGAAAGCGAAATTGCCGGCGAAACGTCCCCTCCGGAATACACCTCGATATTGAGCAGGCTGCCTCTTGAGAACACGTACAACCTGCGCGGTCGCTCTCGTTCCCGAAGCATGAGGGCGTTATGTCATCCCAACTTAGAAAGTACAGGTAATATGGGTCCCACAGAACACTCGATCGCGGCATGTTAAGAATAATCAGTGTGTTTCGCGACTCTCTACAAAACTCTGGAACCAAACACCTACATGCGTAATTAACGCAGCGACTGTGGCTTTGGACAAGCTTGACTTAGGGACACACTTGCGGATTCGGCATTGGATTAGCTCGACATTTCTTGTGGATTTGGCTTGCCAGTATTTCGTATTTTTACATCTAGATGGCGCCGTATATGTTTGCCTTAACGTTAGCGCTGTTCTCCGTTCCGCTATTCTAAAACACTACCTTGTGCCGCGCAGTGCAGCCTTTCTTTGCATTAGCGTTGCGTCGCACGCTAACGCTAACGCAAGCGTTTTACGCTATACTAAAACTGTCTAATATTAGCTGTTTTTGTCTGTTTGAGCATTGTGCCACCAGGTGGCTGCACCATGCAGGGCGCTCCCGTTTACGGCTCCGCCCCAACGCCCCAAAAACGTCCGCCTACGTTTACCTGAATACCGGACATGTTAAACCTCACTATTAACTGCTTTTAATAAGAATAGTCTTATGTGCTTTACTTCATATGCATGATTTCATATTTTTAAAGATGATAACACAGCAAAGATCAGGCGTTGATGGCGCTACGAGCGTATCCGATCTCACTGCGGCTTGCGTTTAGGGCCGCTAACATATAATGTGTTTCTGCTTGCGTACGTAAACGCACCCAAGCGCTAGGGGCCCCAACGCCTTGCGTCCCCTAAACTAAAGCTCTCTAATGTTAAAAGAATTAAGATGAGGCATGACGGCAAGGAAATCCAGACTAAGCACTTGGTTCTTACTTTTGGCTCAAGTGTCCTGCCTGAGTTCATCGAGGTCGGGTACATCAAGTTTCTTGTTAGGCTTTACATGTCAGACCCTCTCAGATGCTTTAAGTGCCAAAGGTTTGGCCACAGTTCCCAGAACTGTCGAGGCCGCCAGACTTGCACCAAGTGCAGCAACAATGAACATACCTCCAAAACACGCAATAATCCTCTACACTGTGTCCACTGTGATGGAGAGCATGTGGCGTACTCACAGTCGTGCCCATCATGGAAAAAAGAAAAGGAAATCGTAACGCTTGAAGTAAAGGAAAACATAAGTTTCAAGGGGGCATGCAGGCAGGTATCCTACATGCTCAAGAACACCTTTGCCGATGTGACGCATCTGGGGGTGGCGACACAATGGCTGCCGGCGGTGACACCATCCGCCCCCCTTGGCGGCTACAGCTAGCGCTGTTGCGCCGCCCCAATAACAGAGACCATCGACCTCTGGGCCAGTAGCTTCAAAGGTCTGATCCGACGTGTTGAGGCCTTTATGTCAAACGCAGCACTTGAAAGACCGTGTGTCCAGCGCCTCGCAAGATGTGATGGACAGAACAACCAGCCAGACAGTGCCGCCAGCACCTAAGGAGTGGCGAGACTCTCGCGATCACTCCAAAAAAGACAGACCTCGCGTCATGGTGCCTGGAAAAGGCCCGTGAGCAACGCACAGCACAAAACGCGTTTATCATAATGGAGACAAAAATACTACAATGGAATGTTAGAGGACTTCTTCATAACCTTGACGATATTAGAGAACTCCTACGCAAACATAATCCAAAGTCGCTGTGTATTCAAGAGACACATATGAGACCTACAAATACAGTGAAACCTCGTTAACCCGTACTTGGCCGGAGCTCGGAAAAAGTATGTACTAAACGGTAGTACTACTGCTTAACCGAAATAGCAAGAGATCGCCCACTTACCTGTCTAAAACGAAACTCGGAGAGAGTGTGATGAAAGGGGAAAAAACATGCAGTATTTATTTACTTCACGCAAGAAGCGTGTTATTTTCGTTTGATGCCGTGGTGGCCTAGCAGTGACGACAGCGGCCTCAAACCTGCTGAAGCTGCAAGGCAGCTTTTCAGCCAGCCCCCCTCTTCTCGGCAAACACTTGCATGGCAGATTCCTCGTTGGCGTTACATATTCTCCGTGCACAGGCGCGGTAGTGTTGCAGAAGTCGCAGGGCACCTTTTCATTGCGGGGTGCTGTTCTCGTCGCGACAATTGCATTCATGAGGCTGACGTAATGCGCAGCTTCTGCTACTGTCGGGCCTCAATTGCCCGTGCTGTCGTTTTCCGTGTCCTCCTTATCACTGTCACTAGGTGACACTATGGTAACAACAGAGACAACGATGGCGAAAAGTCGAACCTCGTAGCCAACATCTCTTTGCGGTCTTAGCAGCGCTGCCGAGCAACAACTTTGCATTCCAAATGCTACACACCGTAATCAACAGTAGACCGATGTCACGTGCCAGCGCCGACTTTTTTCATCACATTCGATAGCACGAGCGATGTCTAATTTTTCTTCTAAGCTAAGCACCCGGCGTCTTTTATATCCGAGTTTCGGCATGACGCGAGTTCTCACTTGCATGACGCCAGAACGCTCTCTGGCACGGCGCCAAAATGATGTTGATGTTGATGTGGCTTAACATGCAAATGCACAGGGTGCTTGGAAGCTGTTGTGCTGATTTCTGAGGCTTGTTGTTCTGCCGTGTTTGCGCGACGAAAAGTGGAAACACTACGTGTTAACGGATACGTACACAATAAGCTGGTACGGTTTATGCGGATACAAAACACATTATGTTCAATGGCTGCTGAGTCGGGGATTTGACTTTATTACTTTTAAAACGAAACTACTGTTTAAGCGGTTATGGTTTAACGAGGTTTTACTGTACTAACTTTCTTCATAATTGCGCCATCTTCTGAAAAGATCGTGACGGGGTTAACGCCTCTGGCGGTGTAGCAATAGTTGCTGACAAGTCTGTAGTGTGTCAAAATGTCGCCCTTCAGACGCCCCTTGATGCAGTGTCAGTTCAGGCCATTGTTCTTAATAAATTGGCAACTGTATGTTCCATTTGTATACCCCCAAACCATCATCTCGAAATAATAATTTTACAACCTCATTGATCAGCTTCCCAAGCCTTACATTCTGGCGGGAGATTTTAACGCTCACAACGCGATATGGGGAGACTAGCGATGCGACGCGAGAGGTCGACTCATTGAAAACCTTCTTCTTAACTGCAATCCCCTGCCCTTAGTAAATAATCAAGGTAACAGGTTGGAAGACCTGGCAGACGCTCTTGGAACACATTTTCAGTATGTATCTAGCTCCACGCACTATACACAGACATTCATTAAACAGAAAGAAACAGAAAAACACAAGACACTGGACCGCAAGTGCCTAGGAAACTATATAACAGTCCTTTCAGCATTCCTGAGCTTAGAGCAGCATTGAACGTCTGCAAAAGCTCTGCACCGGTGGCAGACAGTATCATGTACGACATGATTAACATGTACGACACGGACACACAGATTACATTGCTTGCCCTTTTCAATAAAATTTGGGCAGCCGGACATCTTTCAGCGGCGTGGAAAGAAGCTATTGTTGTAGCAATCTTGAAGCAGGGCAAAGACCCACCCTTGGTAACAAGCTACCAGCTAATAGCGCTTGCAAGCTGCCTCTGTAAGCTTTTCGAAAAAATAATAAATCGCCCCGTTCTGCATTTCCTAGAATCAAACAACATACTTGATCCCTACCAATGTGGTTTTAGAGAAGGCAGATCCACAACCGACCATCTTGTGTGCATTGAGGCAAACATCCGCGATGCATTTGCCCATAAAAAATACTTCTCAGTTTTTCTGGATATGGAAAAGGCCTATGACACCACATGGCGCTATGGTATTATCAGAGACCTATTGGGAATGGGCATCCATGGCACCATGCACAGCATAATTTAAAGTTATCTCTCACATCGCACTTTCCGCGTTAGAATTGGTCATGCTGTGTCTAGGTTGTTTATATAAGAAACAGGGGTACCGCAGAGCGGCGCACTTAGCGTACTTATAGTTAAAATGAATTCCTTACGTTCGCGGATTCCACAAAGTATGTTTCATGCCCCGTATGTCGATGATGTGCAGATTACATTGAAATCGCTTAACATCGCAGTCTGCGAGTGACACGTTCAGTTTGTCAGAATGATTTTAAGAACGACCTTAAGCTGTATCCCCCAAAAAGCTCCTGCATACTCTCTACAAGAAAGAGGGGCCTTGTCCCAGAGCCCAATATCCAGCTACATGGTGAATGCTTGCCTTTGAACACACAGCACACATTTCTTGGTGTTATACTTGACTTTCAACTGACATTTCTCCCACACATAAAGTACTTGAAAGCCAAATGTATAAAAACAATGAACATTCTTAAAATTCTTGTGCAAACGACATAGGGCAGTGACAGGGGCTGCTTAATGAACCTGCACAGAGCCTTATACAGTCACGTCTGTACTATGGTTGCGCGATGTATCAAACTGTCGCTCCAAGTGCATTAAAGATTTTGGATCCCATTCACCATTTCAGTATTTGCCTGGCCACGGGCGCCTTCAGAACAAGTCCTATATAGAGTTTATACGTAGAATCTGAGTGGTCACTCCACCTGCAAAGAACATATATAAGCTTTGCATACTTCCTCAAAGCACAATCTAATCCTGAAAATCCTTGTTATAAAACCGCTAATGACTTGACGTCAGCTATGCTATTGCAAAACCGACCTTCAGTGAGAAAACCTTTCTTACTACACGTGTGGAAGCTGAGCGAAGAAATGAACGTCCCATTACATGTGCATCCACTGATGGCTCCAACAAGGATGTCACCACCGTGGCTGTGGCAACCGATAGAATGCGACATGTTGTGTTTGTTGAAGTTACAAAGCATGCTCCAGAGATGCACATCTGTATGCTCTTTCTGGAACCCCAGCTGAAGTACTCCTGTCCAGAATTTCATATCGACACATCAAAGTCACCTAATGGCGTATCCTACATGGCAGTCGGGCCATCCTTCTCAGACTGAAATATTCTGCACGCAGATACAAGCATCTTTACGGCAGAAGCTTACACATTACTCTCAGCTTTAAAACACATAAAGGCATTAAAACTAGAAAAAGCTGTCATATTTACAGACTCTTTGAGCGTAGTAAGAGCTTTTAGTGTCTTTGCAGAAACATAAAATCCAGTAGTCAGTGGCCTCTATTCATGTCTGTGCACTATGTATGCATCCAACCAACATGTAGTACGTTATGTGCCAGGCCACAGAGGCATAGTGGGCAATATGCTTGCAGGCAAACTTGCTAAATCCATAACAACAAAATCCTGTAACAATACCATAGCTATCCCTCCCACAGATTTGAAGCCTTTCTTGCACAGAACACTCACAAACTTTTGGCAATCCATATGGAACCGTGAAAACTCTAATAAACTTAATTAATTAAGCCAAACATAAGAAATTGGCCTTCAGTAACAAAAGTGTGACAAACTGATGTCATGTTCTGTTGACTGAGAATAGGACATGCATATGGTACTCATTGTTACCTGCTGACTGGTAGTGAACGTCCCCTCTGCGATAGGTGTGGTGAGAGGCTGACCATTCTTCATGTCTTGGTGTAGTGTCGGAAAGCAGAAGCTGAACGAAAAAAGCACTTTCCTATAGCACACCGATGCCACATTTCTCTTCATCCGGTAATGTTTCTTGGAGCGGAAGCAATGTTTGATCCTAAATCAGTTTCAAATTTTTTACAAAATGCCAATTTATTACGTGTTAAAAGCACATGATATTCGTAGCACATCCTCTCACGAGAGGCTGATGCTGCGATAGTAACAATGTGTATGACACATGCCTTCGGGCCCTTGTGCTTAAGGGCCTTGGTGAGGCAGTAGTGCTACTTGTAGCGACATCATTTAGTATGTCACCTCTTTGTAGTATATCATTTTCCATAGCATATATCATGTATCATTGTCTAGTTTTATTAAGAATATATTTACGCACTTTCCGAAGAATATATTTTAGGCCTCTATACAGCCATGTTTCATCCACTTCTCTATGATCATCATTCAGCAACGGCAGTTTCTTATCACAGCCTTGGTGCTCTTTGGCCACTTCTGGCCCTTGTGCCAATGAACCCCAATCATCATCATCATCATTGTCTGGAATTTCAGACGCAAGAACTCTTCGCTATCCGATTTTCCTGACTTTTTGCCATGACTGCAGATCCGAAACGGCATTAATCAAAGCCAATGCCACTGCCATTTTGATTACCTCGCTGCCTCAAACCGGCACTCGGATGATCCGCTGGCAGCTGTAGCCACCACTGCGGAGTTCACTGTTTAGTGGCGGCAACATTAGGCTTACCTACTTTGACATTCGCTATTAAGCTTCTTGCTGCTCTGTGCAGAGTTTTAAAGCGAGAGCTTTACTACGCCAGCCAGCGAGCCATTTCGGCTCGTCACACTGTATGCCGTATGCAGGCAGCCGTATGCCGTATGCCATATGCCGTGGCTGACGAATGACCTTTAGCCGCTGTTGACTAGCAATGCCGCAGCCGCGCTCCAACAGATGGTGCCGCCGTCGATGCCGCTGCCGTCGCCGCTCGCTCTACCAGATGTGCTCTGCTGGGGTAGAGGGAGAGGAGGTGTCACCTCGTGGGGGGGTTTATATATATGTGCTTCGCCTCAGTGTATTTAGTCGTTATGGAGAGCTCGAAAGAGAGGCAACAATGACAGAACGAAGCGAGGAAGAGACGTGCTCAAGAGACGCCAGAAGAACGCGCTGCACGACTCTAGAAGCATCGTAATGAAGATGCGGCTAGAAGAAGTCGTGCCACATCCCGGAGTGACTCTTCAACTGCAGAAGAGACCGCTTTGAATTCTCGAAAGCGTCGGAATGAGACGCTGCGTAGACGACGTGCTGAGGAAACTGAGGAAGAACGTGCAAGAAGACTCGAGACCACAAGCGTAGCCATGCAGCTCTTGCTTTCGCAATTCAACTAGGGTTAACCAGAGCTAAACAACAGGCAAATTTTTTCGTCACTTTCAGCAATGGCACTGACTCCGCCTTTGTGGTCCTCGCGATTGGCTTCAAAGCTTGGAAAGCACTGTGCATTGCACAATGCTGGTTTTCGAAAGTCAGCTTCGCCTCTGTACAGAAGTGTTACGTGGTGAAGCATATGCAAAAATATTGCAGTAAAGCATCAGTAGCGTGGGAGGAGGCAATTGCCTCGGGGCACAGTATGTATTCCTTAATTACACATGCGTGCGCCCGCCATCTCCTGTCACAGTACGAGCAGCTATATGCCTAATAAGTGTACTGGCAAGCCTTCAGAGCTTTTCAGATGTGCCTGTTATGATTTGAGCCCTTAAGGGCAGTAAGGGACATTATAGACATGAACATGTTGGGGCGTTTTATCCTATGCTGCCTGTATTATGTATTTTTCTTCTTATATGTAATCCCCTCGCCCCCCCCACTGTAATGCGTATTGATGGCGCTGTGGGTACCTTGGTAAATAAAAAGGACATTGCATATTTTTTCCCAACTTGCTGATTTTTTTCGGACGTTTTCGTGGCCTCTGGGGAGTCCGAAAAATTGAATGTTAACTGTACAACTGACTGAGAGGATGCTTCAAGTGGTCCGTGGGGCAAACACATGGCGGAAGGAACACGAGAACAGAAAGGACCTATGCATTGAGGAATGAACGGGAAAGGAAGCGTGCCACTGCCGCTTTGAAGGAGTTTGAGCTCCAAAAACAAAATGTCGGCCGACGCCGAAATGGAGGTGTCCCTCATCCAAACCAAAATAGACTCTTTAAAGCAGTGAAATGCAACACTGAGTCGTTGCGCGCAGGCTGAAAGTATGTGAGGAGTCTTGGGAAGGTTGAGGTTGACTTACCAGCTGTTGTGAGAGAATCTCACATGGGACAAAATTCGGGCCTCATACCAATGAGCTAGCTATCAGTTGATAGAAGTAGCTCATATTCTAAAATACTTGTTTCTGTATGCATCTCCTTTTTATTCGTATTTGAGAATGTTTGACTCGATTTGCAATGAGTTTTACCATTTTTTCGAAGACATCTTATTCGCTTTGCATTTTACTAACCCCTTCCTTCTGTTCTCTTTTTGAGTAAAATAAACACTGCTTACAAGATAGTGACAGCATCGGGCGACATGGTGTCAGCCCATCTTGACATAAAACAATGTTCTGCCTCACTTAGGCAATTTTACAAAGGCACTCGGGGAATCGGGGAATTTAGAAACTCGGGGAATTTGGAAATGTCAACTTGGTAAACACCCTGATATTGTATCATTTTCTCGCAGTGCATTTTAATTCTCATAGTACACGTCATTAGTCATCGCCATAATCTTATTACACATAGATTTTACGCACTTTGCAGCGACTATTTTTAAGGCCCCTTAACAGCTACGCCACATCAACTTCATAGAACTCGTCACTCCACTGCGACGTTTTTAACACTGGCATGGTGCTCTTTGGCCATACCTGGCCCTTGCGACACTAAACACATTCATTCATTTGCAAAAAAAAGAAGATAGAAAGATAGCAGTACAGATAAAAGAGCAAATGCAGACGGATATACCACTTGAAAAATGGAATTGGGCGAGTCAGGTAATCTGTTGGGCAGGTAACTAGTTGATCAGAGTAACAGAATGTTAGTGCCAAGAAAAGGTGAAAAGCAATCGAGGGTAGCAGAAAATATGTAATAACGAGATTTTAAAAAGTGGAAGCACGGGTCAAGTAGTGGGCAGAAGTAACTGGGCATTCTTTAGGAAAACCTTTGTTTTGCAGTGAACTTGTAAAGTTTGGTAATGATGATGCAGTAGTCACTGTGCGGGTGTCATGCGTGATGCCACCACAGCTTCTAAGTGAGTATTTTTAGCCAGATTATTCATAACACAATGTAAAGCATTACAGTGGAGACTGGGTGTACTCATAGAGATTCATCATCGTCAGTCTATCTTATGTCCACTGCGATGAAGGCCCCTCCCTGCGATCTCCAATTAACCCTGTCCTACGCCAACCGATTCAAACCAGCACCCGCAAATTTCCAAATTTTGTCGCACCACTTAGTCTTCTGCAGTCCTCTACTGCGCTTCCCTTCTTTTGGTACCCATTCTGTCACCCTAATGGTCCAACGGGTTATCTAATCTGCGCATTACATGACCTGCCCAGAGCCATTTTTTAATAGGTATCTTCCTATTTTTTTTTAATGTAGAATTAAGTAGCTGTAGAATCTCTGTAGATATTTTCCAAGCTATTTATGTAAGCAGTCCATACTCCTTGATTATGCAATGCCTCTATGACTGCTGGTATCTCTACTGAATCAAATGCCTTTTCGTAATCTATGAAAGCCATATAGAGAGGCTGATTGTACTCTGCGTATTTCTCGATTGCCTGATTGATGACATGGATGTGATTCATTGTAGAATATCCCTTCCTGAAACCTGCCTGTTCCCTTGGTTCCAGTGTTGCCATTATGCTATTGGGGATTGTCTTGGTGAATATTTTATATAATACTGGGAGTGAACTAGTGGGCCTATAATTTTTCAATTCTTTAATGTCTCCCTTTTTGTGAATTGGTATAATGTTTGCATTCTTCCAGTCTCTTTGTGATTATACTAGGAGAATGGCAGGAAACTTGAAAAAAAGAAAGGAAACAAAAAAAAAAACATGAAGCAGACAGAAAACGACAGGAAGGTGGCTGGAAGGTTGGAAGTAGTCGGGAAGCTGGCCAACCACCTTCCTGCCGCTTCGTCTATGTCCACTTCTAATTTTTTTCCCTTTTTAAATTTTGCTGGCATTCTCCTAGTATATAACCATTTGCCAACTAGCCAAACAAGGCACTCTTATAAACTCGTCGCGATGCATAAATGCTGAAAAGAAAACTCAGCGATGCTTTCAGTATCTTTTGCATTTAACAGTATTTCTTTGCATGGCATAGAAGTGGCTGTAACTTTTTGACTTGTGACAACGTCTCGCTAATTCATCAGGCTGAGGCTACGCTGTGGCTTTTAATTTGTCTTGGTGCCTGTAGTGGTTCTCCTGTTCAGTGTTGCTATAAGGCAGTTTGGAACAGCAGTGAAAAAAAAAAAAAAGCCTACCGTGCTTGCATGTTGTAGGTGTGTGGCGAGCTTGAAAGAAACTTGAAGGTATTTTTATTGGTGTAGTAACTAGTGAGATTCACTGTAGGAAAAGCTTCCTTATGCCGAAATGGTAAATTCCAGAGCAGCATTACAGTTCGCTTCACATGCTTTATGTGGCGAAGTGTTTTTATTGGGCTATTCTTGAGGCCTCTTGCATGCTGAAAATTCATTTTCGGTAAGAAAATTGCAGTTGGCCATGAACTTTTCTTATTCAGTATAGGCATCATATTTCCTAGCCCTTACATAGTCTTGGTTCCTTCCCCCTCTCCTCCTCAACCTTCTTTTTTTCGGGGGGGGGGGGAGGGGGGGACTTGGCAATTGCTTAACTCACTATGTAGTGCAATTTGGCTGCATTGCTTTCAGTATTTAGGCTGTAATAACAGTAACGCCTTCGTCTTGCAGTGGACATAAAATAGGCTGATGATGAACAGTAACATTCCAAATGTAGCAGATTTTATACATTCAATGTAATACGTATTCAGATGGACCAGGATTTGGCATACCCACCCACACTTCTCATGCGTGCGTGACCAGTAAAAGGACCAGACACAGCAAGTGTGACAGGTCTTGTTGCTCATGCAGCACTCCTTCATGCCACTGTTCAGCTATGTGTAGTTATGTACCAACTGGAGTGAATGCATACTAGCCTGCTGTTTTGCTGTAAACTTAATTTGTGGTAGCTATTATTCCTCTCGTGCAAGAAATTAGATGTCCAGTTTTTTTCTTAGTTATTCATTCCATTTTGACTGCTTTAATTTGCTTGTGTGCCAGTCCTCCCCGATTTTTAAACTTCTATTTCAACACTGTATTTGGTGTAGGTGAAAGGGATCCTTCTGCCCACGTGCCCATGGGGTCACCACGGTCGACACGGGACTGTGCTGCGGGACCGGACGAGGACTTTAATGAGACATCCAGCATCTCGGAGTCTTTGACATCAAGGCCAGAGACACCATTACAGCGACCTTTGGAACGGCCACAAGAACAATTGTTGGAGAGGTCATTAGAAAGGACAATTGAACGGCCATTGGAGAGGTTATATGCACGACCATCAGAGCGATTGTCGGAGCGGTTATCAGAGAGGCTATCGGAAAGACCAGTAGGACACACATTCAAGAGGACGTTGGAACGGTCACCAGAGCAGTCATCAGAGTGGCCATTGCAACAGTCGCAGCAGTGGCTAGCAGCAACACCCAGTCCCAGCAGCCGAACAAGTCTCATTGGAACAACTAGCTCCAGCAAGAGACAAAAAGTAGGTCTCGCCATTTTTTGTTCTTAGGGTAATAGACTAAACACCATCCCAAATCAAGGAAAATTGAAACCTCTTCTCCACATTCTGGCCATGGAGAGTACATTTCTACAAGAAGACAAATTTGAGTAAAAAATTTTTTGCATAGTAATTAGTAATTGGTTCTTTGAAATATCGACATCTGAAAACTCACTCCAGCATTGAAAGAAAACGCTACTGTGGGCTTTGCATAAAGTTTTCATTTCGGGGTATCAAACTGAGCTTAGCAAAAGTTTATGTATAGCTTGGTGCGATTAAACTGGTTGAAGTGCTTTGAAATCTGCCTCACGAAGAATGGCAGCAGTATGTCGGCCCACATATAGGTGGATCCTTGTTTATTGTGGGATGTTTTAGTGCTTATCTTGACGTTGTAGTGATTCGCAATGCAACCCCACTCATACTGCGCTTGCTAGTGTGGGGATCGCACGCGCATCGCGATATCTCCGCAGTGGCCGCGCGGTTATCACGCGATAATCACGTGCTCGCTCGCGGAGGGTAGCGGGGAGAGGGCACCGTCGCCGCTCCGGCTGCTCTTTGCGCCTGGCTGCGACGCTGCAGCCAAGGCACCCCGTTCCCTCCTTTCCCTTTCTTGGAACCGGGGAGACTCCCTCTCCGCCGCTCGGGGAGAAGCGCTATTGCCCCGATGCACCGTTGTCTTTCGGCGGAGGAGCTTGCGACAGGCCGCACCTCAATTCAGCCGCTGAGACCGCCGCACGCCGTCCCCCTGCTGCGCTCGGCCTTTGTGAGCGACTGACCGCCCCAGGGCCCGAGCGCGGATCCACTCTGGGTGAGCTGAACTCTTATCAGCCTCTTTTGTGGCTCCCACATTGTGTGGTTTATTTCGCCCCAGACGTGCGGAACGCTCCGCCACTGTGGTTTTGTTTTGTGTTGTATTTGTATGTGTGGTTGCTGTTGTTGTCAGTTGGTATACTTGTACTCTAAGGTGAATAAACACCTTAGGTCGAGACTCACCCTGTCCCCCCTGGCCTGAACCCGCCGTGGTCGCAACTCACTGCGAACCGTGGGTTAGGGGTCACAGCTCTTACTGTTAGGGCTGCTGCAAAAGTGCTAGCGAGCGACTGCCGCTCCGCCGACGCTGTGCGATCCAGAGAACTGTCAGGTGCGCACGCGCGAACTTGAGTAATACCCCTATACTAGATACGAAGTGCTGTTTGATTTTCATCTGTGCTTTTATTGATGCTAATTCCATAAGGTTTGTGGCAATAGCTCTGAACAAGCGTAAAGCACTGGTAGCTGAATGAGTGCATAAAACCAGTTTGTTAGACGCCCGTACTCTGCCATCGCTGGGAGATTTTGTGAGATTTCAATATCAAAGATTTTTCTTCCGACACCTTTGAGTGTGTAACTGGACAGTTAATGCTGCAAGCAGATATTTTGTCCACATTCACTTTAAGATGCGCATCATGACAGATGCTGAAGAAAGTGTTAGAAAATAAGATGCTAGGTGCTCTGATTTTGACCTCACTGACAAGATCACGATGGAAGTAAATGTTTCTTTCACAATTTGGGTTGGCACTCACTGGCTGCAAAATGGTTTTGTAAAGTTCTTCTTCAGGTGAATACGCCTAATGTACGGTTGTTGCATTTTGATGGAGTGTTGTTAAATACAGAGTGATACTAGATTGTGAACTGACCGCAAAGTAGGGATAAGAAAGTGCAACCCTGAATAAAACACATTTCGATATAGTTTTTCAGTTTGTCGTGTGACTGGTTCCTTACTTGCATGCAGCAAATTCCTAATATTGGGCATGCGAGCTCATGATCAGCATTATTTTCATACATTCTGCTTTCTTTTCAACAAAACATTAAAATCCTAAGTTGACAACTTTGGTCTCATACGTTCTTTACTGCTTGTTCTCACTCTAGTTTTGTAGTGTATTCAAACAACGAATATGCACCGATGAGCCCAAATGTCTGTTGTATTGCACTTCAATGTCGCAGGTTGTGACGTTCCACCGTCCCCAGGTGCTGCATCATTTAGACAAGTTAAAAAATAAATCGCTGTTTTTGCACGACTTTTATCTGGGATGCAAACGCATATAGTATTGAATAAAAACATGCCAAGCAAGCTTTTTGAAAGGGGGCACTTCATCAGAGCATTTCAGTATGCGCCAAACGTACACACAGTCGAACCCCACAATAACAAAAGCCAGAGACAGTGAAATTCTTGGCACAATGAAACATTTTTGCATCCCCGGTGAGTGCCTTTTGGGATTCGATGCATTTTGTATCTCCTGACAATGAAACGTTGCTAAACTGATAGACGAAATCTACTGGTACTACATTAGACCCCATATTATTATCTACAGTAAAATCTAATTAAACTGTAATTGGCGGGAGCTCCGAAAAAGTACCTACTAAACGACAGTACTGCTTAACTGCAGTAGCGTGAGATTGCACACTTACATGTCAAAAATGGAACCCAGAGAGAGTGCATTGAAAGGGCGAAAGACATGCAGTATTTATTCACTTCGCACGTCAGAAGTCTGTTATGTTTGATGCTGCCATGGCCTAGCAGCGATGACAGCGGCCTCAAACTCAGTTAAGCTGCGAGCCAGCTTTTCCGCCAGACTCCTCTTCTCTGCAAACACACGCGTGTGACCCTAGTAGTTGGCAGTCAGCGCTTGTCCTGTGTTCCTCCCTTGTCCGTGATTATTTTACGCTGTTTTTCACCCATGGATTCGTACCAACTAGCTCGCATTCATAGCCTTTTAAGTCAACTGCATGAGGCTGATGTAACACGCAGGTTCTGCCACTGTCAGGGCTGAATTGTTCGTGCTGTTACTTTTCATGTCTTCATCACTGTCGTTAGGCGACACTTTGGCAATGACAGATGCAACGATGGCGAAAAGCCGAATCTCGTAGCTGACATCTTTTCATGGTCGCAGCAGCACTGCCAAGCAACTTCTTTGCATTCCAAATGCTACACACCGTAGTCAAAGATAGATCCTTCTTGCGTGCCAGCGCCGACATCATTGTGCCACTATTGATAGCACGATCGATGTCGGATTTATTCTATGCTGAGCACCCAGTTTTTGTCCGAGTTTTGGCATGACGTGACTCCCACCTAGCACGACACAACACGGGCCACAATAGAGATGGGTTGCTGAGGGGCAAGCTTGATCTTTTGAGATGCTCTTTCTAAAGAATGAATGAACCGTGGTTCAGTAGAGGTGTGCTGTGGTTCATTTGGAGAGAGGAAGTTGGTTTGCTCTCGTTCAGTGAGCTGTGCTGAACCATTCTGTCAGAGCCGGGTCTTCTGCTGAGTGAGACTCCTGCACCTGTGCAAGAAAGCAACTACCCTCCTGCCCTTCCTCGCAAGAGTTGCAACCACACCCTTGCCTTCAGCTTTCTTTTGAGCCGCTCTTCTTAAAGAATGAGTGAGCCATGGTTCAGCAAGAGTGAGTGGACATTCTTTTGGAGAGAGGAAGCCGGCCCCTGCATTCGGTCAGCCGTGCCTAACCGTTCCATCAGAGCCAGGTCTTCTGCTGGGTTTCGTGGTTTAATTTTCTTGTTGACAAGTTCTGGTCGGCGTGGCAGACTCGCGCTACTTGTACTCACTCGCTGTGTGCGTTGTGCGTGGCAGACCCTTTGGTTTTGTGTGTGTCCTATAGTGTGGCACCCGATGCAACTGAAGGGAGAAGTAAAGGAGCCTTAATTGGCAAAGGATCGTGCCGTTAGTTGCCTGCTGTTGTTAGAATGATGTCTGATGACTCTCACTGATGGCGCATCATGCGCTGGTGCAACACTTCGGAGACAAAGTCATCCGTGTCTTTTAAAGCCAAAGGTCAACGTACAGTTTATGTCCTGGTCTTCATTTGTGCTAATTAATGTAGTTGTGAAAATGTCGCCCATGTCATCCACTTCAGTGCATTTTTTGAGCATGTATCATTAACATGTCAATAAACGAGGCCAATGATCTGTTGTGTGGTAATATGACTTCATTTCTTTTTTGTCCTGGTGCATGATGGCCTGATCGCTAGTATTACGCATGTGCATGTGCTCAAGCAAAAAAACAAACCACACACACAAAAAAAAGCGAAAGATATGTGTGGCAGAGGTAAGGGAGGTGAGCCGGCATAAAAAGAAAACGAGAAAGGGTGGAGGTGCCGCGTGTCGTAACACAGGTTACAGATTTAAGTGAACAACCGGTGGGCCATTCAAATGAACCAGTTCATTTCAGTGAGCTGAGCCGTTCCAAGCCGCTCACTGAAGTGAAAAGCTTTGCCCATCTCTAGGCCACAATTCTCTCTGGCATGGCGCCGAAATTATGATGTTGATGTGGCTTCACCCTTCCAAGCGCCCTCTGCAGTTGCACTTGGAGGCCGTTTTGATCTCTGAGGCTCCTTGTTCTGCTGGGCCGACTTACTGCCATGATTGCGCGATGAAAAGTAGAAACACTATGTGTTCATACAATAAGCTGGTACAGTTTATGCATATACATAACGCATTATGTTCAATGGCCACTAGTCGAAGGTTTGACTTTACTACTTTTAAAACAAGACTACTGTTTGAGCTGGTACGGTTTAATGGGGTTTTGCTGTGCCTGTGTAATAATAACAGAGTACAAAAAGTACAAAAGTGCACTTTCTTCCCCCTTGTATTGCATAAAATGTTGTCACAGCATGCCTGTGAGGCTGATGCTATTTTTGTTTACAAAAACAGCCAGTCGAGTAAGTGATTGTGTGCGCCAGGAAAACTTCATGGCTGCAATCTTGTTTGTTGTTCGCCTGTTTCAAATGGCACAGGCGCATGTCTCTACCGACATGCGAAAATAGTTTTTGTGTACCTAATGCAATGCCTAATCTGTGCCTCGGTGCAGAAAAGTGCAGGAAAAAAGAACATCCACATCCTACTGACACGAACTTGGTTAAGCGCTTAAGATGGCTACAGCGTTGGCTGTCATGCCTTCGACCATGATTGAGCGATTGTCTGAGAATACGCGTCCCTTGCTTGAAGAATGCTGGCTTGGTACCATCTAACTAACATTGCATGTGGATATGGCATCGCCGAACGTAGATTTGCGCTAATGCATAGTATATTCTCGGTCGGTTGCTTTTGTTGATGCGAGATGCAATCACTTTCAGTTTCGGCGCTGTATGTGTCATGGTCCACGGGTGACAGCATGCGCTGGAGGGAGTCGCTCCTTTTCTTGTGCTGAGTTAAGTGAAATCTCGTGAAAGTGATTTTATCTCCAAAACCGATTGACTGAGAATGCCACTTCACGTTAGTGCTGCCATCGCTGACTCTATGCATGGAGTGCGCTTTGTGCCGTCGGCAGTGCTATTCTATAGCCTAGAGCGAGGCTTGCCAAGGTAGGCTAGTGGAATTTTGACCACAAAATTTTGTTTTGGCGCGCATTCCCTGTCTGTGCTTTCTGATTTCACAGCAACGAAATTCTCGCAATAGCAAATTCTTTCTCTTCCCCCACTGATTCCATTATTGAATGGTTCAACTGTTGCAACGTTTTTTTTTTTTTCTCTTGTTCTTCGCTTTTTGCTCATGCCTGCTTCTCTCTGTAATGCTGTAAAGCCCTGAGGGTGAAAATAACTGAAATGAAAATGAAATGAAACTGTAATACAATTCCTTACCAAGTAAGGATAATACGATGTAGCCAACATTTGCTTTAGCATTTGCTTTAATGCAATAGCCAACATTTGCGAGGAGGTCCCCTTGGCAGTTTAAACTCTGGGACCCCCTTCTGTACTAATAATTACCATATACCTTCCTGTATTGAAATATTTTCAATAAAACCTTCAAACCTTCCTTCTTGCAGCTTTGGCAGGAAGAGAGCCCTCTGAAGTCACCTTTCTACTCTGGTCAGACAACATATGGTGGAGCTGCTGCCCAGAATAGGTTACGAATGCTGGCCACGTCACAGATTCCCTCGGTATGTATGGTACTGTTCCGACTTATCAGCAACGCCAGCTGTGGATGGTTCTTAGTGAGGACTCAGCCTATCAGTGTACTGTCAACAACTGATTTTCCGGATCTTACGGGGACAAAAAAATAGTCCGAAAGGTCGAACAGTCCGAAAAATTTTTTCAGCCCAAAAAATAAAATTTATTAGGCTTAGAGTGGCTTTAAAAAATCTCTAACAATGCCCTGTCTCATACTGAGCTTGGAGGCGATCAGATTTGCTTGGATTTGCGCTAGAGTGATGTTGTCTCCATATACAGTCCCAAAGAGTGTCACCAAGTTGGTGATCGAAGAAACGAGCCACGTTATTCACACACTTGGCTCTTGTGAAGGCATAGGTGGTCGCGCTGAGCACAAAAATGCGAAGCTGAGCAAATGTACACAAAGATGCGATGTTGTCTCCGAGACACACTTGCTCTATATTGAGGGCACACCACATGCAGAATGGCGCCAAAACATTAAAAAATATAAGGGGGGGGGGGAGAAGAGGAAAAAAAGGAGGGGATTCTGCATCAAGTAATTATGACGATAGTGTTGAAAAAACGAGGGGGGGGGGGGGGCATTGCCTGGAGCGTTTTGTCAGCCAAGAAAGAGGGCATGGCCTCCTAGAACGGAGAATAGCGTGCTTTATTGATAGTGCGCGCCTCCCAGTCTTGGAGGCCATGGAGCGGGCCACTGGAAGCCAAGCCAGCCATAGAGTTTCCTACAATATACTAGAGGGAACTCTGACGCTGCAATCGTTGAGCCGCCATGGGAATGATGGAAAGTACATAAATTTGTCTGATCTTTGTGCTTGTGGATTCGTTTATTAGGCTTTGTATGCCTTCATTGTCATAAATTTCAGAGAAATCTATAGTTTTTGAAGTGCAGAAGATGCTGTGAACACACACAATCGCTGCTAATTGCAATGGTTCAGCTTATCGAGATGGCAAAATTGAAATGCGCCAAGTGTCTCAACGCACTGGCTAGACCGTGATAAATTTATGAGGGGGTTTTATGTCCCTTGTCAGTGCATGCGCCTGTGGCATAATGGTTTCAATGTTGGCCGTCTGTGCTAGAGGTCCCGTGCGATCATTTTCAATCTAGGTGAGGCGCTGTGCTCAGCTATGTTGAGTGAAGGTAGGGTTAGGATCGTTTGAGAATACGGTGATCAAACACTGATCTCAAACACACTGCCCCTGAGCCTTAGCTGCATTTAGGAGAGTTTGATGTTGGGCTTGTTGATATGCAATTTCTGAATTTGCCCAGAAACCTGCCCACAGAGCAGCATTGTGTAATACACTTTAAATCTCTTTAGTAGTCAAGCAGTGGCAGTGATGGCACTGTGAATCTCCGTTAACTCGAAGCTTTAAAAACTGGAAGGAATTCCAAGATAAGTGTAGTTTTGAGATAAGTGAAATTGCAAAATAGAAGTCTGCTGGCTGTGCATACATCACATGGAGGCTTTCCAGGATGTCATCAGTAATGCTATTGGTCATTTTCGTGTGAAACCCACACTTCAACATCTATGGGCAGCGGCTTTACTGGCACTCTGCCTAGACAGAGTGCTTGGCACAGAGTGTGGGGATGCGCGACTCTCACGCGTCCCCTCATACGTGGTTTTCCTGCATAGCTCCCGTTTCCTGTAATCTGGCTTTGCCGCGTGGCTTTGTGCCGGCGGCAGTTGGTCTGGTTGAAGTGCATTGCGAGAGATGGCGTGAGGGTGGCTCTCGTAATGCCACCTAACAGCGGGGTTATTAGGGCGCAGGAAGGAGAAGGCTCTTCCTCTTTGGCTTGGGGTCGGCAAGCGGCGCGGATGTGCTGCGCGTGCGCTGATCCATGCTTCTGCGAGACTGTCTCGTGAAGCCTCGTTTGAACGCACCACCGTTTGCTTGACTGCGTACGTGCGAACGACCAGGCGTTGGTGTCCAGGATGAGGTGAACATCAGCAGAACTGATAGTTGGGCGAGTTGGTATGGATTCATAGTGAAATATTTCGTGCGCACAATCGACAAGGACACAGTGAAGGGAGACACACGAGTGCTTACTCACAGCCGTTTTATTTTCGGAAAGATACAGAAAATAAATACCCCAGGTATCAGCACAGAGCATGTGCAACAAGAGTCGTCAGTATAAACAAACGTGAAATTACAGGAGCGTTTCATATGAAAAATTGTGCTGAAAAATGCATGAGGCAACCATCAGTTGCAATCACTGACAATGAATTTGCTTTTTGAAATACAATTGAACCATTTTAATCTGTTTTTAATCTGTCTGTTTATACTGATGACTCTTGTTGCACATGCTCAGTGCTGATAGCTGGGGTATTTATGTTCTGTGTCTTACCGAAAATAATACAGTTGTGAGTAAGCACTTGTGTGTGCCCCTTCACTGTGTCCTTGTCGATTTTGCGCGCTAAATATTTCACTTTGGCGTGAACATATTTGCTCGCTATCCGGTCGCGGTGAGTCGGATTTCCTAGATTTGTTGTGCGCCCATCTGCATGTTTTGTGGATAGCAACTCGGCTGGCCGGCATTACTCTATTAAAGGTGCAATAAATGCCCTTGTGATTGTTTGCACTACTGTGTTGTCGTTCCTTTGTCCCAAGAGCACAGGTGAGAACCCCACAACAGTCAAGATGATCAAACCTAATGCACTATTTTTAAGCCAGCCATCTGAGGATAACCAGTTTCACAAAACCAAAAAGCTGACACTGCTACTTTCTGCATTGTAATGAATTCCAGGCAATTTCACTTCTAAAACCGAAACTGAACTGCGGAAGAGTGCATTTGTCATGTTTTTAGCAGACGCCTGAGAATGATGTGGCATTTTACTCCTCATCGTCCTACGAGCGTCCTTATCAAACTGCAATCTTGCTGAAACTCTATCAGCTTGCATGCTGGAGCGGTCACTTTCTGTGATAGTTTCCCTTACACAAGATTTCGCGACACTCAGCATGGAACAAATCTGTGTATACGGCTGACAGCATTTTTGGCGCTGTTCCAAGCTCGCTATCTTCTTCACAAAGTGCCAAGAGTGCTGTCGGCTGTATACTTCTACGCGTCCAGTACCGAGTCTTACGAAAGGGAAGCTCCCTGAAAGTGTTGATCCGAGAATATTGAAAGACGTCACCCGAGGCTTCTTTTGGGCACAACACGTGGGCTGATCGTGCCTGCTCAAAAGTGCAGATCCCTTTGCTCAAGGTCACATTTAATACACTGTGACCACATTGATGTCTTACTGACAGCGTCCTAAATAATAAGGGGCTGAAAGGCTCTCAGCTAACCGCTGCTGTGTGAGGCTACAACAAAGTGGCAGCAAACAGCCGAGCAAGTGTTTGCCAATGGTCATAGATAGGAGGAAAAATAAGCGAGATAGAGGAGGGGAGCATGGCATGGCGCATTGCTTGGCTCGGCCAGGTAGCTGCCGCCTGGCGAAAAGCATGCAAGCAACGTTGCTGACGCTACCCTCTTGCTTGTTTTCTGGTATTTTCGAAGTTGGGATTTCAAGATATCCAGAGTAATGCACAAACATTTTTCGAGATACTATAGGTGAGAAACACATGGGTTGAAACCATGGCCAGAAAACGTTTGAGGGTTTACTGTATCACGATGCTGGAGTTGCTGGCGCATTTGTGGTCTCCAACCTTCCTTGCAGCCTTAATCGAGTAGCCATATCTTAATTTTTGGGCACATTGGCTTTGCTTTTACCTCATCTACAAAGGTGTTCCTAGGTAGCACCTGATAGTTTGATGAACCCACCACTAACAATGAACTGTCCTTTCTGTCTGCAGGTACCTGTCATGGCCCGAGGTGTGAAGCCGGGCGGGGCAACAGCTGGGCTAAGTAACACCACCCGCCAAATCCTGGCCACCCTTGAAAAAATGGCAACTCCTGTGACGGTGCGATGCTTACTTGTTAAGGGGAACATGCCTTTCACATAAGAAATGGCAAAAAAAAATTGCTTTTAGTTTCTATGATTCTTCCACTATTTTATTCCACTATATCTTCACTTAAAGCCCATGCAGGACTGCTGTAAAAAAATTTGTATAAACAGAGATGGTGAAAAATTTCATGGAAATAACGAAAATAGTTTTCGGGCCATGATATCTCCATGACACCACAACCGGGCACTGCCAACTTATAAGCCCATTTCTCTAACTTCAAATTTGCTGCTCCAGATATCCTGCCCACCGAAACAAGTACATAAAAAGCAAGTGTTTAAGGGTTCTGAGTTCTCAGATTGGCCGTGCCCGATGTGCGACTCCAGGATGCTTTACCATTGGTCAAGGACTCGCCCCTCAGTAGCACAGTCTGCTCCCTGCGCCTCACAATCTCTGAACAACTGTTTGAAACAGGCCATGCAATGGCTGCAACTTTGTAAATGCTGGCTGGTCACCCGCAGGCCTGAAAGCCACTTGTGTGGCCCTCAGTTTAGTGCGTGCGTGTTATCTCTTAGCCCAACCACTGACCATATACAGAAGAGCTGGCTGATTTGACAAGTATTCCCTTTTTCATTTGGCAGGGGGTCAGTTTTGCCACTTTTTGGTAAAACTGGCATTTTGTGGCAGTTTCACCGCTCCAATGAAATTATTCTATTTTCGAGCACCTCAGTTTGCCAACATTTCTCGCATACTTCTTTGAGCAATTGCTCAACTTCCCGCCACTGACCTAAAGCGACTGACAACTGATTTTTAAGGACCTAGTTTTTTTATGGCGTGACGCGAAGCTCACCTTCGGTAGTGTCTAGATCTGCAGCGGTTGCTCCCAAAAGCACGTGGATAATTAGTAAGCAGAATTTTTCGATCTTAGCAGCCTCTAAAATGTAAGAGTCCGTCCTCCAGCAATGCTGAGAAGTGAGAGCGATGTCGATAGCCCGCCTCGCAAATTGTGAAAGCTAGCTATCATACTGCTTTCACAGGAGTGAGTGTAACTATGGGTAACCACTTAAATTTTGACCTTTTCGACTACTTTTGAAAATAAAAAGCTAGTGCAATAAGTTCGCGTTGTTGTACAGACATTTCTTATATTTGCACCGCATTTTTCCCCAAGTACACACCTACGTCATGGCCAGCTGGCCCTGTCGTCGTTCTTTCGATAGACGAGCCAAGCCAACTCATTGAAAACGAAGGCAAAGGCAGCGGAGCTTTTCTGCTCACTGCAAACGAAGGCTTATCTGCACGTTTTAAGTAAGGAAAAACCTATAGTAATAAAAAGTATAGTACATTTTAATATTAATAGAAAGACTAGAAACAATGTACACTAGTAGAAGATCACATGGTGGACCTCTTATGCAGCTTCATAGTGGCTGCACATGACAGAAATGAAAGTTAGGAAATTGACACGCTTTTTAAACGTACAGACAGCGCCACAAATATACGGCATCGACCATTTTGAACCTGTTCGCGCCGCCGTATATTTGTCATTGACCCTGAAAGGATTAAGGTATTCACAGTAAGCTCTATTGTTGCCATTCTTGCGCGACTATCACTAAGTTTCCTTAATATTTGAAATTTGGCCTTTCTGTAGACTTGCAAACATCTCCTTAATCATCAGCCCAGGGTTTTGCTCCATAACCCCGCAAATCAGCAATTTACAAGCACAGAAACGAGTGTAAGCTGCAAAATGTCGCAGTTGTGGCAGAAATACAGCATAGGGTCGTCATTACTGTACGTTAAAATATAACCAACATGTGCAAACAGTGAGATGGTCAGCGGCATGATCGCTCCAATTACGCTGAGCCCACTGCTGAAGTGTTGTAGAGAGTCTTGTCTGAAAGTCTGAAAGTCTTGGCCCAGTCTTGTGATGTCAGTGCAAGTTGGTGGATCACACGGTCCTCGTAGAGCATGCGTAGCTGCGGAAACTAGGGCAAGTAGGCGATGGGCCAACAGCAAGTGCCGTGTTTGCTGTCACCCTTGTTTGCTGCTGGACAAGTTAGTGCATCGATGGTCACTGCGGCAATCAGAAGCAGGGAAATCCGTGCGAACAACAAGAATTTGTTGGTCAGTGGCATGATCCCTGCGATTCTGCCTTGTCCACTTGTCATGATATCGTGTAGCAATATCTGTCATACCACCTTTTCAAAAGAGAACCTCACGATGAGCTCTGTTCACTAGGCCCCTTGGATTGGCTCAGACACCTGGCTGTGGAAGTAAGGCATCACACAGATGTATAAGCTGGAAAGCCCCTAGCAGTTGTGTTGCTACCTGCCTATCAGTGGCTCTCTCTGATCCTAAGCTCCACAGCCATTGTCAAGGGAAGATGACTCAGAAGGCTGCTTGAGAGCCTTCATTCAGTGACATGGTTCATTCTACCAAAAAGAAAAAAAAAATCATTCACTGATTGCATTGCTAGAGACTACTATCATTGAGGCAGTCTGCAGGTACAGCGCACAGGAACTATATTTGTGCCCACACAGCATTCTACACCTGACTTGGTTTAAAACCCAGGCACCGTGCTCTTTGTAGAGCAGCAGTAAAGAATGCTATACAAAAAGACAAGTGTGTGTGTGTGGGGGGGGGGGGGGGGGGGGGGTCGAAGGCACACCAGGCGAGAGGCCACATGTCCAAGAAGCTCCTTATCACAAAACTTGCCAAAGACTACGAATTTTAGCACCTTTTTTTTAGAGAACTGAAAAGGCAAAACTTTGAGAGTCGTTTTCTCAAAACTGTTCTTTTTTCCTTGCTGGTCAGCGTTTGGAGCTCATTGACCGTTTGGCCTATACTGACTCTGCTTCTTCTTTTTTTTTTTTTTTTGTCATGTCCCTTGGGCTACAGTGCAGGTTGTCACATTCTCGCTTTTTTTATCTTGACTTTCTTTTATAAATTCGTGATGTGGCTATTTGTTCACCCCGAAAGTGCACTTGATGCGAAAGTAATACCCCTGTCAGGTGGGCAAGTTAAGTGCACTTACGGGGAGTGCACTTCGGGACCTTGAGTGAAACTTTAGGCTACGCGGTGCTAAACGGGAAAACAGAGCACACTCGCACTAAAGAAAATTGGGACCGACCAAAACCATGTTTTCTTGAACATGTAGATTAAAATTAAAAAAAAAAAATTCTAGAAGGCGATTGTTTTAGTTGTATCATAAATTAAAAACAATCATAATCTGTATTTACTCAACAAAAATTGAAAATATTTTTATCATAAGAGTGTTGCAAGTCAAGGCCGGCCAAGACAATTGCCTAGCCAATCCAGTACGATAGGGTGGCGTGTGACAAAGCGACCTTTGATCCTGCTAGAACAGAATATCAGCGAGTTCTGTTCTGATTATTTTGTTAAAAGCTGTTCAACAGCTAGAATGAACTTCTGTGTTCTTTTGCCATGCATTACATTTTGTATTGTTGAAACAGCTGACTGCAAGGCAACGCACTCGACCAGCAGAGTGCATTGCGTGAACGCACTCCGGTCGGAGTGCACTCATCTGCGAGTACACTCCGCTTGCGACGCTTAGATTTGGGAAAGTGCACTTAAAACCGGGTGCACTCTCCGTAAGTGCACTTAACTTGCCCACTTGACAGGGGTACAACATAAAAAACTACAATCCAAAAAAAAAAAGAAAGCAAGAATGTCACAACTTTCAGCACGCATTTAGCTATGTAGTCAATACTCATTGACCCTTCCATTGCATTTTTAAGCTCTCCGGGCCCCCCAGAAGATGTAAAGGAGAAACATTTTGTGGAATGAAAGGTCCTCTAGGTATCACTGAAAATTTTATAAAAGCATCAGGGAGATATTTTAAATATTTGTGTCAATTTTCATCAAAATCAAGCAATAAGAAAGTTGATTTCGAAAGCCATGTTCCCAGTATCCATCAAAAATTGTATGCATGCTTTTATTCCACGTTTTCTCAACGAAGGACATGGTGATGCCTGAAGCGCCAGGGAAAGTGCCAAAATCGGAGCATTTTATAATTTAATTGGCCTGTGAATTCAGTTTCCATGCCAACTGCAGCGTCATACATCAATTTGCAGCAGTGCATGTGACGCAAAGGTACTCAACTTATACCCCTGTCATGTGGCAAATGTAATGTCATTTACCACGAATGTCATTTGTTTGTGATGCCGTTTCTTTGTTGTACAGTAAAATGTAATGGCATTTGTTGAAAATGGCATTTCGAAATGAATGAGGTCGCCAAGCTCATTCAGATTCGTTTTGAAACTGAATGTGTATCTCAACCCCAGGAGTCTACCGGTCAGCTTTGTAAACAGTGCATACTTTTTTTTCTGTTTAAAGAAAAGTAACTATTGTTCTGTTGATTTTATTACCTACTTACTACTTTAATGATGTTTAAGTGCATCACACTGCGTAATTACAGAAAGCTACTCTCTATCCAGTGACTGGGCACCTGTCTTTGTCTGTGGCAGTTGAGTTTGCACGGACCGTCGGCCGCGGATACTTGACGTGTATGCACGTGTCTTGCTATGGCACGCACCAACGATGTAAATGTTGGGAGTCCGCGTGCACATCAGAGCGGCAATAATGTGCAACTACTGTTCTCGTTCCTCTTCAGCAGAGGTGGTGGATGCGCCTGTCGTGCTTTTTGCTATGTTGCTTGCCAGATCTTTGGCTTGGCTTGGTTGGCAGTATCGACAAGTTAATGATCCAAAGCAAAGTAAGGAAGGGAGGATCAGATGTTCCAATGAATTTTAGTATATTGGAAAATAATTATTGGACAAAAGTGGGCTTGACGCTTTTTTTTACTACCGTCATTGTCATCATTTTCAAATTACTATATTTTTCGCCATGTGACAGCGTGCGGTGATGACATCAACCTCAACAAATGTCATTTGTTGGAAATGAGACATAAGATTTCCATGTGACAGGGACATTATACTGTTCATTTTGATTGGTTGGGGCAAGAAGAATATATTTTGCATGTTTATGCTATACATACTATGCGACCTCAGAAATAAAAATGTGTTATGCTTTTTAAAGCTACAAAGAGGACACAAATTTGTGCAATACAAATTAATTTAGTTTGTACAAGGCACTAATTTCAACAGTGCATACAAATTATTTATTGTATATGCTACCAAAGGTAGCATTTACATTAACTCTAGTCTACACTCAAAACATAATGAAAAAAATAAGCATTTTCACACAGCATATACTTATGAACAGTGCATAAAGTGAGTCTGTATATTTTTGACAAAGATCTGAGGGCCATTTATAAAATTTAATGTGCATGAGAAGGTGAATTTGCAGGCGCCTTAACTAGATGGTGCCGCCATGTAAAGTGAGGCTGCAAAGGGTAGACCACAATGGGCAGAAAACTTAGTGCTGTGGGATGAAGCTGTGTTTTAATTGGAAGCTGCTTAAGTCCTCGCTGGGTCAGCGAAATGTGAAGTGTGTATCTCTTACTGTAGTCTGCGTTTATGTTTTTTCAGTTTATTTACTTGTGTGGCCACGTCAATTTTGACAATTCCGTTAGCATCAGTTTCGGGCGAACACAAGAAGCTTGTGATGCAGAACGTGGCAGGTATAAAAGGGACGCAAGGTCATTTAATGTAAGACAGTCTTACTAAAACTGTCGATTGTACATGTTTTGAAATACTGAATACTGCGGAATAGCATATTTGACCAAAGATTCAAAACTTTTATTAGTATAAGCCTAGTCACTTTGTTTGGCTCATACAGTTAAACCTGTATGTAATGAAGAATTTGCCTTTCATAACCTCTTGTCCATAGAACACTGTCTATTTAGAATCTCAATATAACGAAGTATGTATGGGATTTTAGTATAATGAAATTTCACTAGGGCCACAAAGGAATGCTGAGACAATAAATTGAAATTACTGCGGATGCAGATGGTCAAATGATTGAATTATAAGCGGCTGCTTGCAAACGCACCTCTGAAATCACGTGCCACGTGACGAGCGAGCGATCGCCAAAGTGGAGCTGCATCATGTTCCCTATACAGCCCAAATGTGATAAGATCCTATCATGTCCTGCGCACTGTGCGCTTTACGTGTGAGTGAAAGTGTGCGAGGGTGAGACGAGAGATCGTGGTTTCACAAGTGCCACCTTCCCGCGCAAGCAAAGGGAAAGAAGGGGAGTGTAGCGAGCTTGTGGTAACGCTGTCAAGCGCTCGCAAGGGGTTGTGGGAGAGTGGGGGGTAAATTTGCGCGCGTCTTGGCCATGGCTGCCACGGCTGAGTGCATGCGCAGCCGCGCACCCTGTTTTAAAGGCACTCTGCTGCATGTGTAAAGAGTGGGCGTGCCGAGACTGCATGGCATCATGTAAGCTGTCTTCTCGCACGCTTAGTATTGGTGATGGCGTAATTTCGAGTTTCGGTGACCTGTTGGAGTGAGAGGCAGACGAAGCATTCATTCCCCACTGCCGGCACTTTTCATGATAGCGTGGTCCCAGTGCGGGGACCATATCAGCTGTGAGGGCTGATTGCATGCGAAAGCGGGGCTGGCTTTGCTTAATTCGTACCGCTGATGTGAAGATATCGTCGACAGGGGAATGAAACCGTACCATTCGTCGCTGACTGCCAAATTCGTCAAAATGAATTGTTTTCTCATTCAAGGTTGCTTTTTTCGATTCCCTGATAATTCCGAAAATTCTGTGGCCTCTTTCGTTGTAAGAAAAATCTATCTGCTATTGCACTTGTTTGCATAAAAGGTTGAATTGCATACAACAAAATTTAATATAACAAAGCAAATTGCCAACTTTACAGACTTTGTTATATCGAGGTTTAACTGTATTTATCTAGCCTGGAGCAGAGCAGAGGTCAAAATTTGATGCCATGGAGAGATGGTGCAAAAACTTTAAATGGCATTGCCAACAGTTTAGTTTTATGCAATCCATGGTGTACCAAGATCACTTATAGTAGGACTCGTCTATTCCTCAATTTCAGAAGTTTCATCTAGGCAACTCTTGGCTGGAAATTGTACTAATTTTAGCGGGAAGTTTTTTGTCTACTGTTTTGCATAAGTGGGCGCTGGCAGCCAGGTATTTTGCCTGAGGGCATGAACGCCGGAGATCGAGGCAGGAGTGTGTGCTCATGGATTGGTCTTTGCCGCGCTCACCGGTATGCCTGCGTCACTACCACCGTCACGACTGATGCCACTCTAGGTGGGCACTGGCATTGGAAAGGGCTGTAATGTGAGAGGATGCCGGTTATCCTCGATTGTTTCTTTACCATATTTTTTTGATGCCACATTCACACACATGCTTGTTCCAGGATGACCTTCAAGGGCACTAAAGAGGAGCTATTTCGAGTTGTGCTTTTGAGCCTTGTTATAACAAAACTGGATATAAGTAATGGATACAGTCGAGCCCACTTATAACGTCCCCACTTAAGATGAACGCTCGCTTATCACGAATAAGTCCGGCGTGACCGTCAAAATATGCGTTTAGGCAATGGCGCTCGGTCTCAGCTACAACGAACGCCCGCGAGCCTAGCCGATCGGCTACAGCGAACGCCTTGGTGTCGCGGACCACTTTCCACGTGGCAAGATCCGCCGACCCTGTGCTGTGCACGCTCCGAGAATTGGCTTTCCCGCGGCGTCTCGCCAGAGGCACGGAAGAGCGGCGATGCGGCGAGGGGATCGCCGCGATAACAAGAGAGAGAGAAAAAAAAAAAATGCCGGCCCAGCACGCATCAGCAACGTGAACACACAAGTCGAAAGTGCCAGCTCATTCGCCACGGGACCCCACTCTCCATCGTCGATGCAGGGCAGCGGCGAAGTTTTCCACCAATTGACAACGTAGCGCGTGATCACGTGCTTTCGTACCCCCTCTTCTCCCTCCCCCCCCCCCCCCCCTTTACGCCGCGCCTCACACGACTGCGGGACTGTCTTTTTCTTACTTGTGGTTGTGCTAGCGTTGTCGGCGTTGTTTCCTACTGGTGTGCTCCCGTGCCTATCCGAGATGGCAGATTCGCCGGCGTCTACTTCGACAGTGAAGCGAAAAGCTTTGGACTTGGCCGCGAAACTGTTGATCTTGAAAGACCTTTCCCAAGGCGCGAGAAACCACGAACTGGTGAAAGAGTATGGTTTGTCGAAATCGACAATATCCACGATACTAAAAGAGAAGGACAAAATCTACAAGAGTGCCGCCACGGACTCCGCGACGAGGAAGCGCCTACGGAAAGCCACATATGCAGACGTTGAAGACGCGCTTCTAAAGTGGTTCCTTGATACTCGAGCACGCAATGTTCCCATCAGCGGGCCGCTGATGTTGTCCAAAGCAAAGGACTTAGCGTTCCTCCTGGACTTCCCAGATTTTTCTCCTGTCAATGGCTGGCTCCATCGCTTCAAGCTCCGCCACGGAATTATTTTCAAGACCATCAACGGCGAATCGACATCGGTAAGCGACGAAGACATCAACACGTGGATGTCTAAAAAATTGGCCCGTGTATCAAGTTATGCTGAAAGGGATGTGTATAACGCCGATGAAACGGCGCTATTCTATCAAATGCTGCCAGCAAAACGCACGCTATGAAGGGTGACAAATGTGCTGGCGGCAAGCACAGCAAAGTTCGCATAACTGTGCTTTTGTGCATCAACACGGATGGAAGCGATCGATGCTTGCCATTTGTCACCGGTAAATCAAAGAGGCCACGTTGCTTCCGCACATATGTACCAGTGCGTTACAGGCATAACTCGGAAGTCGTGGATGACACGCGAGTGACACGCGAGTTGTTCGCGGAATGGCTTATTGACTTTGACAGCAGCATGGCGAAGAAAGGGCGCAAAGTTCTTTTGATTCTCGACAACTGTACCGCCTACCATGTCCAAGCTGTCTTAACGGCAGTTGAGTTGCTTTTTCTGCCGCCAAATGTAACTTCAAAAGCGCAACCGCTGGACATGGGTGTAATGCGGTCGTTTAAAGCGGCCTACAGGCGCCGTGTTGTGCAGCGGATGCTGATTGCAGTTGATCGCCCCGCTGCCAATGTGCCTCTGCAGGTCTCGCTGTACTCGGCGATAGAAATGATCAAAGCAGCGTGGATGGAAGTGACACCCGAATGCATCCGGAATTGTTTTCGCAAGGCCGGCTTCGCTGACGCATCTGAAGCAGGCATTGAAGACACTGAACAAAGCCAGCCTGACGACGACTTGTGGCGACGCGTTGTTGACGCTAACCTGGCCGGCTGCGATCTTTATTGGCAAGATTTTGTTGATGTGGACGACGCTGCTGAAGTTGCGCAGTCGTTTTGCGACGAGACCGCCGTCCGGGAAGTGCGGGCATCAAGCGACGCCGAAGCATCGGACGATGACAACGATCCGTCGGAGCCAGCACCCGTAAGCGCGACCACAGCAGTGAGCCATATTGAGGCACTTAGAAATCTTGTGTATTTTAAGGCCTTGGGTGACGAACACATCGCAGCTTTGAACAAGCTCGAAACCGCCGTCATTGGGTGTGCTCTGACGAGGCAGACAACGATCACCAATTTTTTTTCTCAATAAATTTTTGTTTTCATTGATGTCAATTCTTGTGTGTGGCCCACATACCACGAACTTCTGGATAGAACAAACGAATTCCGCGTGACGCTCGGGTTCGTTATAAGCGGGCTCAACTGTATAACAAATTAGGTTCGTCTTTGGAACTGAAGAATATTGACTGTTGTGCACCGAGCAGATCACTTTCCACCGGGCTCAGCACTCGCTCTATGCAGCAGTTCAAAATTCGCATTTTGAATATCCGTCGAGCACAGTCTTTATCACCATTGTGCCTAGCTACATGGTGGCCTAGGTAACATGATGGCCGCGCATAAGCCGCACATTGCTAGTATCTCATTGTACCTCTCTCTCGCTGTGGGACGTAGCTGGCAAAGCTAGGCGTGCATGTCCGCCCTCCGAAATTGCAATCTCGGAGCTGCTAGGCCTGGGAGTGCCATGCCACATACCGATGATGCTGCTGGTGTGTAGTGTACGGAAAACCAGTGCCTCCACTTCTCTTGCTCATCGCAGCGTGGTGCACTGGCTGGCACAGCTAAACTTAACCTCCGAGATTGCATCAGTGCGATCTCCGTAGCCAAAAGCTGGCCAATCCAAGCCAATCTGGCATGCTTAGACAGCGGGGCCACGGAAGAGTGGCAGATCAGATAGTTCCTCTTTCATGTGCCAAACGCCTGCCAAGCTCTGTTGGCCGTATCCTTTGAAAAGTTCGTGAAATCTCACGAAAGTGAAACTATCTCTGAAAGTCATGGACGTCACCTGAGAATACCACCTCAGTTGCCTAGTTGGCGCACAGTGTTGTGGGCCATGTGCAGCTTGAACACCATGGAGTTTCCTTCCACCGCATTTAGTGACAATATGAACGAGCCAAGTGGAAAGCGGAGACGAGACTACTATACATTGGAACAAAAGGAGGCTATTGTTAATCCTTTCGTGTTAGGTGCTGGAATGTTGTGTGTTACACATGTCTGAGATTGTTTTGCTGTTGTTTTATTAAAATTTCATTGTATACATGGCTGCATAGCGTTTCGGCAGGCCACGGAGCTGTAGTTTTTTTTTTCATGTTTAATGTTGTGTATACCATTAGGCATATACTGCACTAAAGGGCAATAGTAACTGGTATAATAAAGAAATGGATATAACGAAGTAATTTCAGCTTCCTCTTCAACTTTCTTATAGTGAGGTTCAAATGTACTATTAGCAAATTACTCTTCTACCATGCCAAAAAGGCTACTTTTACTGTGATTAGAGACCTTGTAAACCCGGAAAGATGCAAAAACGAAGACCAGTGTTGAGACAGTGCCTTGAATTTCCTGCACCAGCTCACCGTAACATCGTGGATTTTTATGGTGTCTTCTTGTATCTAGTTAATTTTTTATGATGAAAGATCTACTGTATTGTATTGTAATATGCCAAGAATTATTACTGAGCTAGAGGGGCCCTAAATATGAATAAAATTCTTGGAAATCCGTAATGTGCGAACTGACAATACTGGTACTGGTGTTTCGGTATAAAATTTACTAAGTGGAACTTTGGCCTTCATTTACACTTTTAATAATGAACCTCCAACCATCAAATGATCGTAAGTAGTCTTGAAGGAATAATTTACTGATCTAGACCTATACAGTGTTTCTCTTTAGTGTCCCCTTTCGAGCAGTAGAAGTACTACATTCATTGCTGACACTTGCGCATAGGAGGCGAAGCGGGTACCACTGAGGACCAGGATAGCAGGTGGTCGGCCGTGGACTCTCCCGCATCACAGAGATCCCCCTGCACCAACACAGGTTTGTCTTCCACTATAAGCCTTGTCCGCTTTGGTGTACAGTGTCCTCATATACAATTGTAATGCTACTTGACCCAAGAAATTGTTCTCTGTTTGTCTATTCACATTTTAAATACTGACACATTTCTTAGCTAGATATTTTATTGCTAGTGTAAATTTTTGTTGGTCAGTATAAAGTAGCTTCATGTGGTGCCAACTCCGCCCTCCATGAAGGTGATGATGGTGGCGATTAAGTGTAGGAAGCGCTGAACAACTGCTATTGTGAAAAAACACTCCATCATACATTTTTTGCAGCGCAATTGACTTCTGTTATGTTACCAGAGAACGTACATTCGGTGCCTGCATTGACTACTTTCACTTGGAGTCGACTACCATTAATTCGACCCAGACGAGACCGACAAAATTGACCGAATTATTAGGTCCCCCAAATCGAACAGGTGCGCCCGCTTTTTATGTGTACAAAGTAGAAGACTAACATAGAAACTACATTAACCCACTGAGGGTCCATTTTGTTTATTTCAGATTTAAAATGTTCAGACAGGCCCTATTTAAAAAAATTACTGCAAATTTTTTGAGTGACCATAAAGGGACAAAAAATTTTTCTGTAGGTAAACATGCATTGTTTATTCATAAATACAGATGGGTTGCATAAACACTTATTATAAGAATAAAAAAGTAGATACACTGAAATTATGTATTCTGATTCGGCACTTACGCAGTAGTCTGCATTGGAGGAATGGCCGCTCGACTCACTTGCAGCAGAGCAGCCAGCGTGCATGCCTACAGTGTATCGCACCATGTATGCGAGTGCACGCAAGAAAATTCTATGGTTGTGCACCCGTCAGAAAAACCAAGAGAGTCAGAAATTTGCAGTAATCCTTCATCCCATCGCCAACGAGGGGCAATCAGCTTTCGCGAGTCTCACGAAAATATACGCAGGCATAGGAGCACCAATTGTATACGGTGGCTTCCTTTGTATGTACCATCGATCACCTGTGAACAGATGTAATTGCACTCCTGTGAGTAATAAACTAGCGAGCATCTAGCACTGACCCTTTGAGAGGTTAGAAGCCAGACAGAAATTGCATTTGCGAGCACAACAAACTGAAACGGCCTATGAGACGAAACCAAAACTACCTGCTGCGCACACGCTGATGTACAAACGGTAGCTGATGCGGTGGCATAAAGAAGCCTTGGAATGAGAACCATGAGACTACGGACAGCATTGTAAATATAAAGTGTTAACAATTTGGGACTTGTTCACGCCACCGTATATTTGTCTCTGACTCTCAAAGGGTTATAGTCCTAAGCTAAGTAGAAATCTTATGCACACGAAATTTTTAGCAATCAAAATGTATGAGGCTCTATGATATATGTTGCACTTTGCTACGATACATCTGTGTTATGAGTAGGAGCGTATGAACATTGCAAAGGCAGTTTTGGTTTCGTATCCGATAGCACTGCGCCGGCAATTATCGCGTCACTTTTCATGAAGAAATAAAAGGAAGGCACGTAGTAGAAAAGGGTAAATACTGTAATCGGGCATCGTGAGCTCACGAACATCATGAACACATGACACAGGCAGCACCTGTGTCGTGTGCCTCTTTTCTGTGTCCCGTTGTTCGTGCTGTTTGCTAAAGAATGTGTTCGTACCAACAAGCCCGGATAGCCACTATTCTGGAGCTATGGTTATTGCTTGAAAAGCTTCCAAGGGCAAGCTGAAAATAGCTGTTTTCGATGGGAGATTATATTTGTTCAACGTATTCACTTTCTCCCGAGCTCCACTGAGACACGGTGCCACGAAAGGAATTGCTATTGGGATCACCAAAGCGGTCAAGTGTGTGGGGCTGTCGGGTCAACTTTGAATTACCCAGCGAAGGCCAACTTTAGGATTGAAATAAAAAATGTTTGGCCCTATAGAAATGCATGGGAACTGGTCAGGATTGAATTAACTGAAAATTGAATTAACAAAAGTCTACATATCACTAGTGACAGCATGACAATAGTCAAAATATGAACTGACCAGGTTGCAGAAAAGTGGAATGCACAGGAATGATTTGATGAGCTTTTGTGGCCACTTGTGAAATAGTCATTTAATTCAGACTTAATGGGGACTGCCTAGCTGTCTGATTAGTAATTAGTCTGGAAGATTGGATTCACCAAACAAAAGTGACTTTTTTCCATAACTGTCAAAAAAAAAAAAGTGTGCCACTCTGTGTTACAAAAAATAGTTCGCCTTGGGTTGCCTGACGCCATTAATGGAAAGACGCTGCACTGCTGGGTTCCAGTTTTACATCCAGTGAAAGTGTCTGCTTTGGGGTAAGCGCCGCGGTCTCATGCTCAGCATGTGAAACTTTTTGGTGGCAGAGTTTCTGTTCAACTCTGTCAAGATTTCGAGATATCTGAGCCATCCGCCACCTCAGACTGTGAGCTTACCCCATGCCATCCAGAGCAACATACGTCCTCTACCTCGCAACATGTACCCAGTGCACCACGCAGAGCGAAGGGAGGCCCGGGCCCTGGCCATACACAAGCGATATGGGACTTTACCCTCTACAGCCTACACAGCAGGTTCTTACCCCAGACGCACAGCCACAACAGCCACCGTAGTCGTCAACAAAGAACATCGGAGCAGCATTTCGCTCGCATGAAACAATCCCCTCCAAGCCGAGGAAGCGCCCATAGCCCTCGCGCTCTCCCAAACAAAGGTTGAAGTCATAGTGACAGACTTCCAACAGGCGTGCCGCAACTTTGCTAGCGGCAGAATTCATACCACTACGCTCCATATCATCAATCAAAAGCCGCCAACGAGATCAGTCATGATCATCTGGGCACCAGCTCATCACGGCATTCCTGGCAACGAGGTCGCCAATCATGTGGCTCGAGATCTGACCCACTGAGCCGACGCCGAGGCATCTGAACCCGAGTGCATGCACCCTTTAATCTCGTACCAAGACATCACACAACACTACAAGCTAACCCGCAGAACATATGCACCCCCACACAAGTCACTACCTAGAGAGCAGAAGCGATTCCTCCGAGCTCTACAGGTTATAACATTCCCCCATCCAACCAGAAATCACCACATAGCCCCTAAACAATTCTCTCCGCAATGCCGCTTCTGCGCAGAGCCTGGGTCCCTCAGGCACATAGTAGGGGGTTGCAGAGCGGCACCATTAAATCCTCCGAACCCTTACCCCACTAACGAGTTTGGGGAGAGAGCCTTGGCCAGCTCCGACCTCAAAGATCAGCAACGGCTGATTGCGAGGGCCCAGGACGCGGCCTGAGCTCAAGGCATTCTGGAATGAGGACGCCTCTCCAAAGCTGCATTCACCCAATAAAAATGTTTATTCTCTCTCTCTCTGCAGTTTTGTCCAAAAGTCTTCAATAGAGGGTAATGAACTTCTTGAAGGGGCAGCGCAGTAAGACGAAGACAAGGCAGGAACACACAGGACAGCGCTGACACATCAACGCTGTCCTGTGTGTTCCTGCCTTTTGTCTTCATCCTACTGCGCTGCCCCTTCAAGGTGTTCAGCCAGTACCAACTCACCCAAATGTCGAACCTTCTACAGAGGGTAATGAGTGCATGGCACCTATAGGAAGTGATTCAGTGCCATGGAAAATTTCGACTTTGCCACCATCTTGAGGTATGCGAGTTCGAGTTAACGAGGCTTTACCAAATTGAGTTTGTGATGAGATACTGTCATTATTTGCAATGCACCTTTGCAGTGCACGTTGTGGGGTATCAAACATGCTCTTGGGACAAAGGAATGACAACACAGTGCAAACAATCACGACATTACTGCACATAGAACATGCCAGTGGGCATGCGTACAGTCACGTGAATGGTGCCGCGTTCGAATGATTGTGTTGGTTCACTCTGGTGTCCTGCTCCTAAGCCTTTCGTTGGACGGTCCCGGGAAGTGTAGGGGAGTGCACGAAATATCCGGTCCACTTGCAGACAGGCACCAAGCCAAAGAGAAACGCCTACTCCCCTTTGCTCCCGAATAGCCCCGCCATTAGGTGGCATAAGCAGCGCAGCACTTGTGGGATCTTTCATGCTAATCTGCAACCACACCGCTCACCACCTGTGCTTCGCTGCGCAGAGAAGCCAGATTACAGAAAATGTCAGGGGACGCTTGAGTCCAGCATCCCCACAACGTACTTGTAACGATATTCAAGTGTCCCACCCCCCCAAAAAAAACATTGTTATAATTGATAATTGTTATAACCGGGTTACAGAAAAAAAAAAAAAAGAAAATGGGACAGACATCCAGACAAGCCTTTCCTCCTCTTTAGCTTACGGGAGCCAGTGCAGTGGTGCTTGAATGTGTTGCTGCCGCATGCTGCAAAACAATTCATAGATGTTTTAGCTCACTCTCCTAGAAATTTATGTGAAGTCAGTTTCATACAAGGTATTCGAGGAATCACTGTGTAGCCTGTGGGTGCCACAGTAACTACAATATGCAGAAATTTCTGCTGCACAAACATGCAACGTGCATTATGAGCCGCGGTGTGTACATGCCTTGTGAACTATCCGTATTTTGGTGGTATTGGTTTACACTCGGCGTGTGCGAATTGCCGGCGTAAATTGGAAAATCAGATTGTTTGGCCTGGGAACTGAAACATAAGAGTGCTCCTGTACGGCCCAATACAATCTCGAAACAGCTCAGCGTCAATCGTCATAAAATATTTGGGCCAGCCACTGTCATTGTTCTCATGCATTTCAAGTCTAGTAGACGTGAAATCATTATGCTGTGTCAATGTTAGCCTCCTGTAGAGGTTGATGGTATGGCTCAACACAATAAACACTGAGGCTGGTAAACCAACATACATCTGTATAAGCTTTGTGCCACATTGCCTCTTTGTCCAGTAAAGCAATAATATCCAAAGGGAATCGCATCGCATGAAAAAATGCGGCTGCTATTTGTGAAGACAATTTCCGTGAAACGGATCAATGCATTATAGACGATAGGACAAACAAGACTGAACAAAGAACAGCCCGTTTTTTCTTGCGGCTTGCAATGTCTGAATCACGTAGGCACTTGTCTACAAGTGACCAACCAGCCTGTTTGGTCATCATTGAAAAAATAAAACATAAGCTAATGCTGCAACAAGACCATGCATGTTCATGCCGTGTATTTGGGCCATGCGCTATAGAACAAACATCTATAACGCAGCAGCTACCACTGCGTCAGACGCTCGCGCATTCTGCCTCCAGCTGCTCGACCACTTGAGAAAAGTGTGATTCACACTGTACTATACCAGTATATGCTGTTATTACTAACCAAAACTATTTTATTCATGGGCAGAGACTGCGCCCAACTAACGAGGTAGTTGTGCAATGCATCAACAGTAACAATTTGAACACTTGTCAAACAGCTGAACTTATTTCGTAGCAGAAAAGCACCCTCGCTGGTACGATCATTGCGGTTGTTTCTTAACGACTCATTGCTGCTAAACCACAGCTCAGACCTGCAGTAAGGATGTTGCAGTAGCATCACATTCGTGAAAAAAATTTTTAGAAATACTTAACCGATCTTCGGGGCTGATTGCAGGCTCAGACACGTGTGCTCATATCGCCATTGGCCTCAACGCCATCAGAAACTCTGGCCATGCCGACTTGAGTTACTTAAGTACGTCTTACAGAACAATTTTCCACGTAGAAGACACATGTCATACTATACTAAATAGACCGCTTAAGTATGAAAGCAATTGCCAGAAACTGACCTTGAGTGTATAGTTGGCATACAACACGGAGCACTTGCTCAAGCCAACATGCAAAGTGCTCATAGATGGTGTCACTGCCTTTGCAATATGGTGGCGCCCGTGGAAAAGGGGTCTGTATAGCATTACCGGTTTTAAGAATACCGAGACATAACAATCAGCAGCTGCTGCTGTTCCGTGATCTCTTGTATGGGTTCTCTGGTAAAATAAATTGTTTACTACACTTTTCTCATGCTGCATTATTGGCTATAACGATCAAATCTGGCTACTGGGTGTCTGTGATAACTAGTATTGTTATAAGTGAAACCCACTTATAAGTGAAACCCAGGCAATGCAGGAGGGCACCCTGATGTTTGTCATGATGGCATTAAGTTTGCAGTTAAAGTATGCACATTTGCCACATTTGGATGCTTGCGTGACTACAATTTTCACTTACTGTTTTTTCTTGCAGGGAGGGCCTCCAATCAGAAGTGCTGCTAGGCCAACAGTACGAACCGTAGTGCCATTGCGGACAGAGATGTCTCGATTAGAGGTCTCCAGAAAGGAAAGCATCGCAGCTGAATCTTCATGGGCAGATGGCCTGCGGACAAAGTTGCCTCGGATGGAAACTGGCAGGCCTGAAGTGTCTCAGGTTGACACTCCCAAGCAGGACTCACCGAGAAGAACGGAGGCCCCCGATGTTGAAACAAGCATTGTCGCGCCGGCTTCTGTAGCCAAACCAAAGCCGGTGGCTTCTGCTTGGGAACCTCCGTCTAGTAGGTGTGTACTGCTGCTCATGTTTTTTTGAATGTTTATTTTAAGGGTCCCCAGCCTTTTTCTTAGATGATAGGAAACTTACTGGTTCTTCAGAACTGCAGTAACGTCTGCCTTGTTCATGCTGCATCCGGAATCTCACCAGAAATTTTTTAGGCGTGAACATCTTATTATCGGGGACACAACTAAATTTCTTTATTCATATTTTATTTTTATTGTTTTTTAATGTGACCATTTTGAATTGTACAGTTGCTGATTTTGCATTTTGGATGCATCAACCAAATGCGGGAGCCAGCAGCACACCCTGCTGCGATTGTCAAATGTTGTGACAACAAAGAAATGCACAGCCTACCACTGTGCAGCCGAGCATCAGCAGCTTCAAATCTTTCAGCCAATGCGAATGCTTTCTGTGTCCATGTGGCAGCATCATGGAATTGTGATGCTAGCTTTCATCTTTCTGTTCACTTTTTCTTTTATTTTTGCACAGCAACATACAGCGCTGTGGCTGTCTGAAGCTCCGATCTCTTCTCTTTATGACAGTTCCAAAACACCAACTTGCCCACCTTTCTGTGCTTGTCAAATGGCGAGGCTGTGTCAACTGAAAGCTGTATCTCCGCACTGTGATCAAACTGACGCCCGATCTCTGACGCCCGATCTCCTACCCAGTTTTGTCAACAATGCACTAGAAAGTTGTAATTTTGTCAGCTTATACTTCACTTTCTTGTTTTCTATCTAATATTTCCCAGTGTGATAAAGGGTACCTTGCAGGAAAGAAAATGAATAATTTTAATTGTTGAGTACCCCCCCCCCCCCCTTTTTCCTCAAAGGGTTTGCGGTCAGCTGTACAGTGGGCAGCATATCTCTCTCTCTCTCTCTCCTCCAATGTGGGGAGAACTCTGCATGGGAAGCAGACTTCGCACTTGTTCTTATACAGTCGAAACCTGCGTTAACGAAATCCCACGACAACAAAACATTTTCGTATTCCCGGCAAACGCCCATAGGATTCAATGCATTTCGTACAAAATGTCGCTTTACTGCAGTTCCGTATCAATGAAATTTGCCAGAATGTAACCCCACATATTACCCACTTGGGCAAGGCAACCAGGCTCCAAAATTTGCTCAAATGCGATTACTTTGCAACAAAATTGCGTAAAGTACCACCACATTACACAAGCACGGGTGCCGGCATTTTTGTTTACAAAAACAACCAGGCGCCAGAAGCGATCACATGCACTGGAAATACGTCATGGCCACCATTTTGTTCATTGATCGCTCGTTTTAAACGGCACTCATATTGCTACCGACATGTGATGATGGTTTTCACACACCTAGTGTAGTGTGTAATGTGCGCCTCAGTGATAGGAATGCAGCAAAAACAAGGAAATGCACATCCCACTGAAGTGGAATTGTTTATGGTGCTTGAGGTGGCAGTTGCAGCATCGGACTGTGATTGAGCAATCGTCTGGGAATGCACATCTTTTGCTTCAAGAACGCTGGTTTTGGTGCCACCTGACAGGCATCACGTGCGTATTTGGTGCCAGACATAGATTTGCGCACAGGGGCCATAACCGATCGATTGCCTTAGGGTACATGAGATATGATCACTTTCGTGCTCGGCACCGGATGCGTCGGGGCCTACAGGTGACGGTGTGTGCTGAAGAAATGCTGCTGGATGCGTGGTGTGCTGTTGCTCTGCGTCTGGTGCCGAGTTATGCAAAATCTCGCCAAAGTGATTGCATCTCCAAACGTGCATGCAGTGCACTTTGTACTGTCGGCAGTGTGGTTCCATATTGGCACGTGCACTTGCTTATCTTTCTCGGTTGGCCACTTTTCAAATGTTACTGCTCAGCGCAAGATGTGCCTGCATGTATTGGAAGTTTCTATCAACGGTACTCACCATTGTCTGTTGTCACTGAACCTTGTGTAATATGATTGTATGTGCGACGCAAATTGTGTAGTACTTTCTGGAAGACATACAAGCATCGGCGATTACACTAGAACCTTCGACGAGTGATAAAAACAGATGCTCTTGACCCACTGATCAAATTTCTCCGATCGCTGACTGTGCTTGGTGCTATTGTGCTTTGAGTGTAACTTGCTTTTGTGGGCACAGGTTCGCCCAATAAGAAGTTAGTTAAGCTATTCGCAGTTTTGCTGCTGTTTTTTTTAATTGCCACTACTATGTGACAATGTCCTCGAGCAAGCTTAGTAAAGTAGGCCAATGGAATTTTGACAGTAATGTTTCTTTCTACGACGCATCACCTATCTGTAGTGTGTCATTTCGCAAGAAAGAAATTCTTGCGAAAGTGAATTTTTTCATGTTCCCTGCAGGTTTTGTTATTGCAAGGTTCATCTGTATACTAAAAACATTTAATTGAAAACACTACGTGTTCAAATATGGAGTACAGCCATATGTCACATCATATCATATATCATATCATATATATATATATATCACATCATATATTTCATAGTACAGCCAAATATCAAATAATGAATCGCTCCACACCTTTGAAAATTGTTCGTTATTTGAAAGACTGTTGTAGTGAAAGGCCCAAAATGAATCATTCTGCCCATAAACCCATCAGTTGTCACCGTTTGCGCTATACATGAAAACGTCGCTGTTGGCTCTTGGCCCATATTATCGATATTTCCCAGAAATTCTGCACCTTATAATACCTTATAATACACCGTATAATAAGAGTGACGCACGCAATGCAGATGCTGACGCTAAGAAAACTGCTGAAAAATGGTAGCTCTATGTCGCCTCCAAAGCGCAGTGTTTCTTGTTGTTTGTTTGCATGTTTTACACATCCCTTGCCATTGACACTTCTCGCTTGAGGTGGACACCTGAACTATTTCAAAATGCAAGTGTGCTTAAATGACACCACCCAGAAAATGAGTAGTACGCACCATACGACATCCCCACGAGTATGAAGGTTACATTTCTCCACGCGCGTAGCTAGTATGGATGCAGAAGGAAGTGCGAAAGAAGGAAGAGATGTCCCTCCTTTGCTAGGCGACATTAGCCTGGACGGAGTATGCGCTTGTAAAGCTCGATGCGTTGTTGCCTCCGTAATAATTAAAACAAGAATTCTCGCACATTTTTTTATTGAGTGCTGTCTCAGGTTTTCCAAACCCGTGTGCCGTGGCGTCCACTTTCTGGCACCTTGTTGTCTGCTAGCCTACTGTTTTGGCTGCTGCGAAGGATACACGGAAACCGAATAATCCCCGGATTTCGGTATATTAGTTCGTAATACTGAGGTGTTCTTCACATGACACAATATGTGAATAACGATCGTTATTCTGAAGATTGTAGTACTGTAGTATTTTTACACTGAAAGTTTTTTAATCTGAAAAGTTTCTTTATCTGAAAAGTTCATTAATGTTGGGTTCGTAGTAACAAAGTTTCACTGTAGTAGGTATTGAATCAAATATGAAATCGAATTAAGAAAGAAGAAGCCGTATAATTGAATCGAATATTAAAAAATTGAACAAAGGTTTATGCTTGCAAATCTTGTGCAACAAAACACAGTGCTGCACATTTTCAGGAGTCTACCGTTAGAACCAGAATATAGGTGAAGTTTCTTTCCGAACGAAATTTGTGAGAAAGTGCCCCCTCGTCTTACACAGCAGTCTTTGACACAGTTTCACTTGTCCGGCCCCTGAGACCTAACTTTAGCTGATTAGCAAGAAAGCTCAAAGAGCAAGTATATTTCACCAAGTGCATAGTGTACTCGATTATGGGAGTGTTTGTTGGGATCTACACACTGCTGAGCTTGCAGGCAAATTTGAAAAAGTTCAGGACAGGGTAGTCTGGTTTGTCCTTGGTAATTATGATAGGATGCTTTGTAGAGGGAGAATAAAAGACACTGAAATGGCACAAATTGTAAGGCTGTTGTCAAAAGCTTGTATTAGTTTTTTTTTTCATAATCTATATTACTCTAGAACTGGGATCGATAGTGAGTTGTAGTTTAAGTTACCCACTTATGTCTCCCACAGATGAGATAATGATTTGAAAATATGCAAATTCTTTTAGAGGTGATGCTTTTTTGTGTTCTTTTTTATTGTATGGTCAATAAGAGATTAGAACATACTGTCGTCCGGTATTGTAAACATTACTTCTGTTCTTTCTTTCCATGCTTTAGAAAAGTGGTAGAGTAGATTGTTGTTGATACATTCCTGCCACATACTATTTCCCGGCGCCAACGTTCGCAGTCGAGAACTCAATAAATTACCCAATAGAATTACGCTCATTTTTTACCTGTTAATATGTTTCCGGAACACACAATGTGTTGGCACCAATGTCCAGCACGTCGCCAAACTGTGATCACATGATACGTCTTGTGACCGCTAGATCCCATGTAAACAAGAAAATGTGTGAGGCTCGTGCGATTGAGAACAGTATGTACAGCTGTCCACCACGGCAGCTTCACTGCAATACTCACCCGCCCATCTTGGGTGAAAGCACCAGCGCGCACTGTTTCTCATTTCGGTACCTGTAAATCTTCTCCAGGGTCGTTGCACGTGGCAGTCACAGCTATCACCCCGAATCCTATTGCAATAAACACCTTCGCCTATCTGTTTCACAGCGCATGGTGCCATGGGAAGCATAGCGCATGCTTTCAATAGGCAGTAACCAAACCATGCCACCGTTCCCTGCCGCAGACTGTGATCGTATACGTTTTCCCGCCACTAAATTCCATGTGAACAAGAAAAGGTGCGAGGCATGTGCGGTCGAGAACAGTATGTAGCCGCTTGTTTCACGTGAGAACGATGGCGCGTACAGTTTATTTCGGTGCCAGCAAAGCATGCCGTTGCGGCAAGCATGTCCTTGATATTGTCACGAAGATAACTAAGATGGGCTCCCCGAAACAGAACAGCCTTCTTTTAATGATGGCCGGCACCCAAAAACCCCGGGGCACAACTGCGCCCTTAGTCGTCTTCTCTCTGGCGATCGGTGCCTGTAGTGGGCAGCTGACTTCTGGTGATCGGGACTTGTAGTGGGCAAATTACTTTGCATCATTACTCCCCTTGTGAAAAGCGACCGTCCCGGTCGCTGATCGCAGGGCGACAGAGGGCACAGGAGAAAGTCTATGAGACGGACACGTTTTCGCTGGCGTAGTACGGTTTGATCCATACTACGTAGACGACCCCGGCTCGTGGCTATCGTTGGCTTGAGCTCATAGTACTACTCTGAAGGACTACCTTGTAGTTCACGTCGCTGAGTCGCCTGACGATCTTGTACTGGCCAAAGCAAACTGCAGTAATTTTTCTGACAGCCTCTGATGACGGATGGGTGTCGAGACCCAAACATAGTTGCCGGGTTCGTACTGCATGTTCTTTCGGCCACTGTTGTAATGGCGGGTGTCAGTACTCTGCTGGAGGTGGATGCAGTTGCGAGCAAGCTGTCGAGCTGCTTCAGGCTTTTGGACGATGTCGTCAGCATTGTTGCTTCTTTTTTCATTGTAAACCGGGACATGGTGTCTAAAGGTGTTATTATGCAGCGCTTATAAACAAGTTCAATTGGTGTGAATCAGGTGGTTTGCTGAGCAGCCATATTGTATGCCAATGTCACATACGGTAAAATTTGCTCCCATAACTTGTCCTCTACGTCAACATACATCGAGATCATATCGGCGAGAGTTCTATTGAGGCGCTCTTTAAGTCCATTAGTTTGTGGGTGATAGGCCATAGTTTTCCAATGATTGGTGTAGGTCAGTGTGACGATCTCCTGTATTAAGTCAGCAGTAAATGCAGTCCCTCTATCGGTTCTTAAGGGATGAGGAGGGGATCAGAATTAACTTTTTTGTAATAATACAATAATAATACAATGTAATACAATGTCATGGACAACGAACATGGCGACTTCTGTAGATGTTCCGCGGGGTATAGCTTTTGTTTCTGCGTACTGCGTTAGGTAGTCCATTGCGACGTCTATCCATTTGTTGACTGCGGACGACGTAGGGAATGTATCTAGAAGATCCATTCCAACCTGTTGAAATGGTGCTGGAGGAGGGTCCAGGGGTTGCAGAAGACCAGCAGGTTTCAAAGGTGGAACCTTGCGCTGCTGACAATCACGGCAGCTCCTCACATAGCGCTGAGCGAACGAGGACAGCTGCGGCCAGTAATACTTCTGGCGTATGTGCGCTAACGTCCTGGCGAAGCCTAATACCCCTGACACACGGGCACTCTAAAGTCCTTTAGGTAAGGGGACATCTACCGGAAAGGTGTTCAAGTGCAGTGATGCACGACAAAGGAGTATCTCTTTTACGGCAAAGTTCCTTTTCGGGAAAGGAGATCGCGCAACTACTTTTCGAGCGGAAAAGGAGTTACTCTCGCACACAGCGTGCACAACTCGTCAATAGAAGGAAACCTGCCACACAACTACGGTGCCCATAGGTATTTTTTTTACCTTGCGAAAATGTTTTAATTGTTAGCGGTAATACAATTTGTCGAATAGTGAAGATTTCCTCTAGCTATACTCTCAAACGCCCGCATAACGTCGCTAGTGCCGCCATGTTGAATTCCGGCAGTGTCGTCGTCGTCTGCTGCGCGCATGTGGTGTGTTCACGTCGCAAGATGGAGACTGCACAATCAGCGCCCGCAGGAAATACCCAGAAGAAACCACAGTTGTTGGAATAACATATTGAATAAAACGCGTTACGCCTGCGCGCACAGAGGAAGGGACGACAAAGACGTGAAAAAGGACGACAGAAACGTGGGCAGCACCAGAATTAACAGCACGCACAGCAAAACACCGGCTGCACATAGTTGCTGGACCAGGTTAAATGGCTGCTAACAACGCAAAAACGCGAATAAAATAAACTATATAAGCATTATTAGCCATCAACAATGAAAAAAATATATTTTTAGGTTCTACAGTAGCTAAGTGTAATTAAATACGCAGGTTTTTAAGAATGTTTTCTCTCTTGTGGCTTTAACAGCCAGCGCTATTTTTCTTGCGGCATTCATCTGAGGAACTACCTAAAGAAGTTCAGTGCGGTGCCGTGTGTCATCGGCGCAACTCCTTTCTGCAAAGGGTCCTTCAGAGTAGCAAAAGGGGTTTACTGGAAAGGACTTTAGTTTTGCCAGTGTGTCAGGGGTATAAGTGTCCGGCACACGGGTCGTCATGACACGCTTGCAAGACTTCTTCGCGCAATCACGCAAAATGTCACGGAGACAACTAAGACGGGCTCGCCGAAACAGAACAGCCTTCTTTTAATGATGGCCGACACCCAAAAACCCCGGGGCACAACTGCGCCCTTCGTCGTTTTCTCTCTGGCAATCGGTGCCTGTAGTGGGCAGCTGACTTCTGGCGATAGGGACTCTTAGTGGGCAGCTTACTTCTCGTCAATATGTTCGTAGCTGTAGAAGATCGATCGCGTGCATGAGCTAAACTGACAGCAGCACGTGGGAAGTGGAGTTTGGTTTCTTAAGTGATCAGCCAAGGCAACTACTGCGGACGCCTATACCAAGTTTGTATGTGCGCATACTGGTAGGAGTGGCGGAAGCTCGCATGTTGGACATAAAGCCTAAAAGCTCTGAACTAAATTTGTGGAACTCTGCTTAAACTAACAGCAGTCAAGGTCGCACGTGCGATATCTGCATTTCACGACATGCATCGGGACGGACGCACACAAACTGAAGTGGCATTCAGTGTGGAGTGAACGCTACTGATAATGGCCGAGCAAAGCCTTCTCTGTCGCCTAGGCAACCACCACGTGTCCGCATCGCACTGCCGCCATTTTTTCTCGTTCCCGCACTGTCTCCTCCTCTCTGCATCGCCCTTGTTGCTCTCCCATTGGCCAGCGTGCCTTGCTGAGAAGCGTGCTGACTACCGTGCTTGCCTGCGAGATTTTCCCGCAGAAGCCATGTAATTGGTATTTCACCTCACGTGGCTAAGCTATGATATGCATATACATGGAGTTACTTGGCAGAGTAAACAGGAGTCGGAAAAGGCTGTGGTATATCCGGTCATCCACTATACTTGGTTACATTATAAGTGGTCTAAGCAGTATTACTGTCTCTGGGTGCAAAAGTAGCAGATATCGACTTGAAATTAAAACTGCATTGGAAAACGCTGGCATAGAGTTCGCAGAAGCGGATGGGAGCATGGCGGCACTGCACAATTTGGTTGCGAAGTGATGCAACCACGGTGAGTGTAACTGTTGACTTTCTCTGAAAACTTCATTCCACGGCCGCTACGCTGTTCTTGCTCAACTTGACACTGTGGTAGAATTTTTTCGTGAGCTTGGTGTGCAAGAAGTCCTATCCCCTGAGACAAGTTGCCAATGTGGAAGGAGAAGTCTTGTCAACCACGTAGCATGCGGTTCAGCGTGAAAAACATCAAGCTGCAATGGATGGGAGCTAGAGCACAAAAACCATTCAGTCGCTGTCAGTAACGCGAGGAGTGCAGCCAGCTGCAGTGATAACTGGTGTGCACCTTGGGTGCGCAGTGTGTACTGCTCATTGTCCGATTACAGTTTTGCCTAGTGCCGCATAACTTGGGACTTGGACGTCGCTGGTGATGTGCTTTGCTGTATGGCATGCCGTAAGTTACTAGCAATCGTTCCCAGACGTCACAGTTCGCGTGCAGTTTTCCTGTATGACAACCAATTAGCAAGTTGATTGCATAAAGTGTGTTCTCGATTAAACTACCTCGAATGTTCTTTAATTTTATAGACTTCATTGTCTATGGTCGACCTTCTTTATTTCACCTCTACCCATATTCTGGTTTTTATGGAATTCGCATTGTGTAACAAGAAAGTTGCTAGCTATCGGTAACTTGGGTGCTTAGGAAGCAAGATGTACATTTTGGTCTACTGCTGTTAAAGGGAACACCACATTTGGTGTTCCAGCACTGATTACAGATCAGTTCAGGTATGATGGTTTGGAACATATTTTATTATCAATACAATACAATGTCTGCTGAATAGAAACAAGTGCATTTTTCTTCCTAAAGCTGAAGACATATCGAATTAAGTTATGTTTTTTTGACAACCAGTGAGTTTTTCAGTTGGGTGATGGACCATGCTGTGTTTTATGGGAATCTTGTGTTTGCTCAAAATGTGTTGTTTTCCAGTTTTTCTTCAGAAAACAGATGGTTCTCCCATTTTTACGGCAGGTGGATTTCGTGAGTTATCGTTAACTACTTAAAGGGCCCCTCACCAGGCAACATATCAAATTTTGGTTATATGCTGGAAGTTATGTGGCTTCCAAAGAGTGTTCTTCCGCAAGAAGTTTGCAAATTAGTTCATTAATAGCAGAGATAAAAATATTTGAAGTGCTGCGAACCCATGATTTCAAGAGCCGAACGTCACTGCCAACATACCGTATTTTCCGGTGTATAAGTAGTGGTTGCTTTCTGAAATTTTCGTTGGTGCGCCTTATATTCCGGTGGGACTTATTACGGTTTTTTCATTCTTTTCTTTATTTTCTTGAGGGGGGGGGGGGGACTCGTTAAAATTGGTCTGGTGGACATGGCCACGTGAAACTCGCTGGGTTGACCTTCTCTGGCAGTTGCTACAGGTTGTGTGTGCGTTATGGAGGTACTGGGTTCTTCTTGTGATCGAGTTGCCTAGCGCAGTGTCAGAAAGACTGAGCAGCAACGCAAGTGGCGGCGGGTTGCGATTTGACCGACGCCGAAGTTGTTGCATCTGCAGATCGCTTTTAAGGTGCAGCGCGCGCCACTGTGCAAACTACGTAGTTGCTACCAGAGTACAAGCCGCCCTCCCCTTTCTTCCGCGCTGCCTTCCCGCTTTCCACCTTTGTTTGTGATTCGGCTCATTGTCACACCTTTTCACTCGCACATACAGAATATGCAGTGTGTGGGGACGATGTTATAGCCGTTGGATTCTATCTATACGGTACACTGCAGCGACCATACCGGCAGAAATGCGCGTCGAGTGTCCATATCATTATCAATTGCTTGTGCGTGACTTGCGTCACGAAGTGAAACATCAATGTATATATTTTTTTAATCGCTTAGCGATTAAAGGTACGTCTTAAAGGTACGTCTTATACACCGGTGTGACTTATATCTGCTTTTTTCTTTTTCGGAGAAACTGCTCTTTTGAGGGGGGTGCGAGTTTTACAAAGGTGCGAGTTATACACTGTACACACTTTCTTCACTTGCCCTGCCTAGCCTCCACGTAATTTTTTCTCTAAGCTTTAATTGGTGTATTGAAGCAACAGATTAAACAAATAATGAATGTTGCATTGAATAATTCTCTAAGTCGCAGGTCACTATGAGTAAGGTCACAGCACTATCATGTACGTAAGGGCACTTGCGTGATTGCCGTCGACTCTCTGGCTGGGAACACGGCACCTGCGAGGAGAAGGGAAAACGGCGTTTGGTTTGAAATTTAAGCTCTTTCTGCGGCGTGTAGGGATGTAATACTTGGCAACAGACATGGTTGTTAGCACGCATTGTATGCACTGCTCGTCAGCTCAAAATGGCAAGACCTGGTAAGCGGCCCTTTAAAGCCAATCTGCTTCACATACGAAAGGCAGACTTCACATCACAGTAAACGACACAGCATGGGTCAACAGCGGTCAGCACCAGTGGTAAAGAGTAAGCACCTTTTCTGTGCCATGTGCTATCTGTCCGAGGTTATGAAATTGCCACAGCATGTTTGCTCGATGCCCTCTCCCATCACCCTCTCTGAATGCATTCACCTATGTGCTAATGTATCTGCATCTGGACGGTCTGTGCACTAGTCATATGACATTTTACTATGTAAATCCAAAGCTAGTCTTGGGACGGGTTGCTTGAAGCTACAAGAAGAGACCTGAAGAGATCACAATGCACATTCACAAATGACATCGAGAACAAGAGCTTTGTATAGTACGCTGCAAAGGTGCCGGTTGTGAACGCCTGTGCGCCATCCAGTACATTAGCTCTCGTTGGCGAGGCGGTTTGTTGGTTTTAAAGTGTTTTTTGGTGTTGTGTGGTTGTTGTAAACAGGTTGCGTCAATTCGACACGAAACCATAGCCTGACACCTGACTTGGTGCCTGACAAAGCAGCGCCGATTGGGCATAATGGCCTGGGCAATGTGGCAGTGACGAAAATTCGCCACTGGCCGATTTGGTAACAGGCCACAAGTCGTCAAGGAAATCTTGCCGCTAAGATGTTCATATATGAGTGGCTCATCAGTGATCGGTCCAGAGATCACGTGGGCTAGTGTGATGGTTGTTTAAGTAGTGTTAAGTTTGTGGGTGAAGAAAAAACAGACATATGCTGGTGCCTGGTGTCCACAAGTTGTGTGTTTTAGCTGAGCCCGCTCAATTGGGCAGAAGCCTCATTCCGCCGATTCCACTGCTTGCGCACTGTCAGCGTGCTGGGCGTATTCTTATCTTTTGTCACAGGACCATTGTGGCACGTAGTAATGCGCTGCAAGTTCGTCTTTACTTACCCAATACGATCTGCGTGCCTTTTAGCGGCTAATTGGCCCGGCCTTCACACATGCTTTCCTGCTTTTTCGAAATATGTGCTGCTTTTGTTACCATCCCCTCTGTTATTTCGTTACTGCTTGAATAAATACTGGTAACCTGAATGAACCTTGTACCAACAAAGACCGTACGCTGTGGAAAGGCTGCACGGTCTCTTCATCAAATATACTGAACATTCAAAAAATAAATAATACACATAGAATTGAGGTATATTCAAATGTTCACTATTTGATTTGTATATTCAAGTATTTGTGCCTCCATTAATCTATATATTAAAGATCGGATCCTGTGTATATGTATCCAGACACAGCAGAGGTCTATTTGTACATGGACACTTGAAGTGATCAAGAGTGGTTGAACAAGTGATGTCTTTGGTGCTGACGTTTCAGCGAGGGAATGTGCCTTTGTCAGAGCCCTGAGGAAGACAAGTTGTCTTGTTGGAGACATTTCTTGTTTGATTATTGTTGATCATGTGTATATGTAGTCATTTATGCCGTAGGAAAACTTCTAAGACTTTTATTACCCACCTATTCAGATCGCTCACCGATGATTGACGCTTTTCATCTCCAGCTTCGACATGTTGGAGCAATTTCTTATGCAGTTGGTGCCACGCAGTGGTTAGTCCAGGCACTGTACATTTAGTTTGTTTTCCTGCTCTGGCGATGTTGTGATTTTTTTACTGACTTTATTGCGAACGAATGTGCGTGTGTTGCAGCGAAAAGGGGCATGGCTGTCACCGTCTGATAGGCTTGAGAAAAAAAGCATGCCGCTCGTGATTACATTGCGCTAACATGCAAATTTTCGTTATCAAAGGACTCCTAGCAAGTCAAGAATTAAATTATGTCGTTGGCTTTGCCATCTTATAGTGCTGAGAGGCGATAATTACTTGAAAATGACGCCAGTTGTTAACTCCTGAGGTTTGGTTTGTAGTCCCATGTAGTTTTATTCCACCAAAGCACATTCCTGAATGTCCGCTGCATGTCCAACACGTGGAACTGGCATTTTCAGCCAGTTTCCAAGAGTTTCGGTTTCGCTACGCTTGTACAATCCCGGTTGGGAGCACTGTTGCTGTTACTGCGCGTTTATCGAAAGTCGTTCCCATGGCGTTGTCCGCGTGAGTGTGCTACGAGAAAAGCGTCTCACACGAAACTATGCAACAACTACACTTAAATTTAGTGATGAGGACTCGCGCTATGAGTTCGAAGATAACAGCAAACCAGGTTCAAGCTCTGATGGCAACAATGTTTCGAGCTGGGAGATCCGCAGCTGTTCACAGGCAAGTTTTGTTTACAGCCTTGAGCGGTCTCCTTCCTCGTGCGTGCTTTTCTGCCGATCATTGTGCATGGCCTCAGAGCTCTACTGATTATCTGCAGGGTGTGCACTTTAGCTTAGTCATGATGTGCTGCCATCCGTTCACCCCAAGAAGGCCACCCGAAGCACATCTCAGCCAAGCACTATTGAGCAGCACATGACAGTTTATAACGGTGCTGGATTTCTTTCTGGACTTCTTCACTGCAGAGGTGATAAAGGCCATCTGCAAAAGTGCTAATATGCTTGGATGTGCAATTCTGGAGTTGCCCTGCTACACTGAGAGAGATTGGTCTTGGAAAGAGGCGACTCCTGACAAACTGGTGAAGCTCATGGCACCTGTCATTGGACCATCCTCAGAAGATGCCAAAAAGGTGGAATTGCAGAATGTGTTACAAGGACCGTAGCGATGAACGAAAAAGCATTTTGTGCGAAGAGTGCAGAGTCGGGGATGGAAGTGCTGTGTGAATTCTACCGTCTTATGCCAAACCGTTGAGCTGCTCCAAGCTGCACCAAAACACCAATTTTGAATGAAGTCACAAATTTAGCAGGGTGTGCATGTTCAGTGGCAACCACAGATGCGTTGGCCAGCGTTCAGCTCTGCAATCCAAGCCTAAGCAATGCGTTTCAGCATCGGCATCCTTGGAGTGCGGGTTTGTTTGTTGGCACAATTGTATTTTTTTTTTATAGCCGCAAGGAAATGAAAGCCGTCATGTGCCAAACAATGTATTACGAATGTTTTATACATTCGAATCTTGATAATTTGAACTAGAAGGCACCCGAAAATTTGTTCGAATTAGAAGGACTTGTTTTTGAAGTATTCGTGCACCATCGCATGATGTATGAACAGTGCGAGTCGTGAAATATCGCGATGCATAAGCACACAGCGAGCGAGCACCACACACCACAACGCCCACGCCTGGCAACACTCACTTCCTGATAATGGCTGAAAACGAAACATCAATGCTGGCGACGGGCCGGTGAAGCTGGCGGGGCCGGCGCAAAGGCACATGCGCGTGGAGACTGTCGAAAATGAGGGAGATGAGAGGGCAAGGTTAGGGGAGCGTAGTTGCGAGGAAGGGCAGGAGGGAAGTGCATTTGCTTTCCTGCCAGCTTGCTGGATGGTGCTAATTACCTCCTGCCGCCTACTGCCACCGAAGCAGTGGAGTTGCAGAGGCCAGGCCTGGGCCTCAGATGCTGCTTTCCTCTGCGTGCTCGGTTGTTTTTTCCTCCATCTGCTGAAAGAGCGGCGCTGTGTTTACCTTTTTCATCCTGCATTTTAATGGGAGTCATGTCTTATCAAGATAATGAAGTCATTGCCGCTGATCATAGTCATGTTAGTGGGCTCCCTTCTGTTGTCGTGTTGCCGCGTTCAAAAGACAAGGAGGATGAGCTACTCGGTGTCGCCTTCGCATCCTTGTATTCACGGTCTGTCTTGTACAGAATCGGATATGGCGCACTGTCTCCAAAAACCTTTCCATCGGGACGACTCGGTTTAGACGCGTCATTGTAAAAAAGCAAGTGCGAACGAGACCAACCAAGCCAACCAAAACAAGCGCATGCGACAGCTGACGCGAGCAGACGATATTGCGAAACAAACTGGATGGCGCTACAGCGCTTGTTGCTTGTCACTGCAGCGAGCCACGAAAACTTGGCCCAGGACTGATCCCTCCCACGGCGCGAGTTTTGCAGCTAGTGTGGCTGGCGCATTACGGTGCGACACAGAAACGGTGACCTTGCCATTTGAGAGGGTAAAATTTCCACCATGTTTTTTTTTCTGTTCTTTTTTTTTTTTCCATGCATGGCTTTGAGGAGTTTCTCCCAAGCCTTTCCTCTATGGCGGAGTCAGATTAATTCGGATCGAATGCGCCGTCACGTGATTTGGTACGCTGCTGAGAGCATTGTCGGAGTGCAGTATGTTCGAATTAACCATCACAAATGATTGTGCATTTGAATTACTGGGCGTTTTCGCCCATTGGGATACACATAACTTTGACGAGACTGCGGCGTCAGTTAGAAATAACTGAAGTTTGAATAAAATGTGTTCAAATTGAGATTCGACTGTATATGTGTTAGGCGTTCGCTTATATGCGGACCAGCTTAAAGGTACACTAAAGGTAACTACTAAGTCAAGCTAAAGTGATAGATTATTGCTCGAGAAAATCTAAGGCGTTAATATTATCGCGAACAGAGCCTTAATAATAGAGAAATCGAGGTAAATGCAAGACATGATTAGAGACTCTCCCGGGATATTCAAGCACTTGCCCGATGACGAAAGCACTCCTCAGTTAAGTTCTGTCACTAGTACTCAACTACTCGTTGTAAAAAACATCCTCGTATTGTATTATAAGACAAAATAAAATGCTACTTGCCCAGTCCCATTTCATGTTTAGAAAAAGGAACTCATTGAAATGACCGTTGACAACGACGCAGCCGGTCGAAAGGCTTCGTCTTCACTCTACTCTACGCCGCCCATGCTTTTGGGTTTCAGTACTTTCCTGATCGCGTAGTGCTGCGCTGGTTTTGCTGCCTTGCAAAACTCGCACAAACTGCAAGTGGCAGAGAATTCAACTTCATGTGACGTCGCGGGATGCCCAAACGTTCTACGCCACTTGACGAAAAAGCAGCCGCAGTGGCGAATCTGCCACTCTGTCGGGCGCCGTTTTACTCGCCGACAGCAGCAAAGGGCGACGATTGCGTATGCAACGTCACTACTCCCCCGGTTGGGTGGCAGGAAATTGAAATTTTGAAAAAGGCATTCGGACCCTTCAGATACAATTTTCTCATAAACGAACTATTTTTTTGGCACAAAACAACCGTTACAAGGTTTCTGGAAAGGTATTTAAACAGTCCACGTTGACTTAGTATTTGCCTTTAGTGTTCCTTTAAGATGGTTCGAATAGGCGCTCATTTCAAGGGGCAATCGTGAAGGAAAGCCACGCTAAATGAGTAAGGTTGTACAGTTTGTTCAGCGTGTAGCTCATCAGCTTGTTACACGTTTTAGCACTCACTTTCGTGCTGTATTGGAACGTTTGCATCAATTAATGAGTGGACGCTGTGTGTGTGTCGTTCGTCTGTTTCACACGTGCACCGCATCCGGTTATCGGGATGATAGTACAGCACGCCGGCAAACGACCTGCTTGCTTTCATGAAGCTTCTGGGTCACAAATGTGCACTGGCAACCGTAATCATTGCTCAAGTTTGCACCCTTGCTACACTACTTTCTGCATGGCCACACCACACAAAATCAGGCTTTTGTTACCGCGGAGAGCAAGCCAAGCATGTTAAGTATTGTAATTTGTCAACCTTATTGGCTAAATGGTGGTCGTAATTAAAGGTTAGGCAAAAGTGCAAACTTCCGATAATGTGTTCATAACAACAATGTTCACGACGCGACTTGCTCAGATTGAATCCGAAAATGTTCATTAACCGTCGTTTGGCGCACAAGGTATCGGCTACCATTTTACATTGGCTTTATGGAAGCATTGGCGGAACCGGGAATAAGCCCAAATAATCAAGCTTATTCAAAATATTGGTTTGGTTTACAAAGCAGATCGGAAAGCCAGTGAACATTTTTATCCCTTTATTGTTTTCAAAAATATCTTAGAGTATATTTCTCGGCAAGCAATGTAAAATACTGGCTAACATTCAATGACCAGTGGGTCACATCACAGTTATGCTGTGGTATTCTGGTATTTTAACTGAAGGTCTCCAAGAATTAAAAATGGCCTGAGGGTGATATGCGAACGACCTTCTCTGTACCTTGCTGGGTGTTGTTCATGTTGGCCACTGAAGATTTTTTTCATTGTGCACAAATAGTTTTAATTAGCTAAATTTATAAATTCACCTAGTCAATAAGATGTAAATGAAGAAGTTGTGGATGATGTTGAGAAAAGACTGACAAAAGACAGCCTAGGGTTCTTGAAGACCTTTTCTTTAAAGAAAAAGAAAGCCTGTGAAAAAAAAAATTAAATGTAACACACTGCTGTGATCGTGACGCTCCTGCGCACCAAAGATTGCATCAATCTTTATGCTATTCTCGTTAAATTGGGACCTGGAAACGAGCGTCCGTGCTTTTTGCTTGACGTGTCAGCAAATTTTTTAGCGTATCCTCGGTCTTTATAATAAGTCCTTATCAAATGTGAGGTAGCACGATCTTCAAACGGCTCGCTTTCTGAACCGTTGTAAGACTGCAGCCCAGGTTTGCACGTTCATAATATACACAATGTACTAGATGACGTTTACCTCTAAGACCTCTTTTGTTTCTGGTGCAGGGATACATGCATTGCCACGTGATCTTTTTTTGTTGTTGTTGTAACTCGTGCAGGCTTTTCCTTATTTCTGTAAAAAAAAAAAAAAAAGGATCTCATAAGATATAGGTTGCTATATATGCTGTTATTGGTCATTCCTCGACGTGTTCCACAACCTTTGCTTTGGCGCCTTACTGAATAAATAAGGCTATAAATGTTACCTCATTAAACTTAAGTGTTTGTTGCTTGTTCAAAATGGAAAAAAAAAATGAAAATAAAACCCACTCAACTAGCATTAATAAAAGCATGTCGACACAGAGAGTAGGCATTTGCAGAAAGCCCTCGGTTATTTTTTTTCTTTGGCACATTTATTTAACACATCCAGTATGTCACTTAATGGTGGTTTCTGAGAGACCCCTATAGATTTCCTTTGTAGTTTCATGCTACAGTCGGGTGTATGATTACCTTCCCCTTTCATGAATTTTGATCGTCTCTTGAGCTTCCGAAGAACATATTTACCGTGACCTTAAAAAGTGTTCTGCAAAGTTAAATAACACATTTTATTGATCTGCCAGTATTTCACTCATGTTGACCTTTACCAAGCTGTGCCAAGATGCGTATTTATGCCCTAAAACGGGCAATTTATGCTCCAAACCTGTTCCAAAGTGCCAAATTTGCTGCTTCCAGAGCTGCTCCAAAGCTACCTTGGCCGCTTCCATCCCTGGGAGTGCACCTATGCTTCATAAAAACGAGGAACTGCTTCACCGTATGGCACGAGTGATGAAAGTCGAAATTACAGGCAAAGTGTGTGGGGGGAAGGGGGGGCGCACTATCCCGGAGAGGCGTCAAATTCAAGATGGCGATGACAAAATTGTCCCGCAAGAAAAAAAATGCAGTGGTCTTGGATCTAACATTTTATTTAACATGAACTTTATTAAGCCAAAAATTCGTTAGTGCTGTTCATCCTTCTCCAAACCAGGTCGACCTCAGCTGCCGTGCATCGCTATCGATAGTGGACAGCCAACCGTGGCTTGGCCATGCTCGCATCGGAGCTTGTGGTGCCGCAAATATCAGCATGTTTTCTTCTTTGTGTGAAATCATTGCAAGGAGAGGGTAAGGCGGCAACAACGGTAACAAAACATTGCTACTTGGGAGCGTCGGCGGCTTGTCCTGAAGCGCTGTTTGCACAGGTTTGAAGTGAGCCGGAAAAGGCCGATAGTAAGATACAACTTCAACGTGAGATTGTTAATCCGCCATCCAATCACAGAAGCAGACAAAATCGTCATCGCGCTGCCTTTTCGAAAGGGTGTCGTGCTCGATACCTCCGGAGCGTCTGCTCTGGATTGTTTTCATCGGCGGAAGCGATGAGGTGTGCAACAGACATGCACAAAGTTTGTGGAGTCTGAGAATTTCACTCTTGAAAATTCCACGGTACAGTTCATTTCACTACTGAGGTCATTTTACTTGTGAGACTTCACTGCCAGCTGAAGTGAAACTTTACAATAAGTTGCAGCGAAGCAAGTGTTTTATTTCAGTTCAATAAAGAATTCGGCTTTCCCCGTTCCACTATGACAGACAAGTGAGAACGTATAAAATTACGCGTCTAGAATTTTATTTTTGTGGTTACCGCATTTTTTATGTAGCAGGGAAAGTTTGAAGTATTAACTATTTGCAGCCTCACGGAGGAACAGTGGCTGGTGGTTATGAGGGCATGGGCGGGGCTTCAATGCAGACTTAACTTGCATCCCACTATAGCTAGGATATCGGCGGCGAGCACTCAGCCGTGCGGAGCGTAGCCGTGGCCACACCTCTGTCGCTGAGTGCCCACGTTGCTATGCCGCAGGGAGATCCTCTGTACTGGGTGACAGGCAGATCTCTCCTTTTGCCAGCTAAACTGCTGTCGGCCGGCGGCCTGCGAACTGCAAATGGCATGCGGCGAGTTGCCTTGTTGCTAAAAAAAAAAAAAAAAAAAGATAAAGAAAGCCACGAAAACTTCTTTTCGTGAACTGGATGTAGTAGGCCAGTGTTGCTGTGGGGGGGTGCGTGGTAAGGGCGCAATGGGGGGGAGGGGCGGGGCTTTTTTAGAACTGCGTGGAAACTTGAAATTAGCAGTGAAATTGGGTGGGGGCGCTTGCTCGGAATTTTACGCTATCAAGGAAACAATTTTCTCATGGTAACGAAAGAGTTAAGAAAATCCAAATCTATACTCCAATTCATACATAGCAGGCAATGCTATGAAGGCTAAAGAGACCTTTCTCAACACTCGCATTCGCGACCAAGAAATTTTGCTTCATATATGAATGAAAGATGGAGGTATGCGAGCACACTAGTTGCCTGCTCTAAAGTTCGCACTATGTGTTGCCAATGGTTGAAAGGGTGTTTCACACTTGTCGTCTTTGTTATGAGTGGCACTGACTAACACTGGAGGAGGAGGAGGAATGACATTTATTGAAAAAAAGAAAAGACAAGCAGGTGTCTTTCTGCTTGTGCGGGGAGGCACCTTCAGTCCAAGGCTCCTGTGGCTGTTTCTGTCTCCCGGGCCTGTAGCACCAGTTGCTGCTGGTCACGAGGGTCCGAGCTAGTCAGCACAGCTTTCCACTGCTCGGGCGTAAGGGTTTGGGTATTTGCAGAATTGCCTTTATGTTGGGGCACGCCCATGTGGTGTGATATAGGGAGGCGTAGTCGTTACAAAGGGGACGTTGTATGTGTATAGTGTAGGGTGTATTGCATGTAATCATCCTAAATGGGGGTATGTGTTGGTTTGTAATTGTCGCCATGCTATGAGGTCTTTCGCGTAAGAGGGTCTTGTGGTATGGCATTGTGTTGTAAACGTACGGGCTCCATAGATGGGGCCGTTTCCCTCTCTTCTGGTACACGGGAGTTGTGAGCTCAGGCTACAGCATGCGCACGCTGATTTCCACAGAGGGACTCGTGTCCTGGAGTTCACACTATTTCAAGGTCTGGGAATTGGGAGGCTGGTTTGAGGAGCAGGTGGGTGATTGAAGATATTCTGCCTCTTGCGTAGCTACGGCAAGCTGCCTGGGAGTCAGTAATAATTGTGACGTACTCGTTGGTCAGACTGATTGAAGATATTCTGCCTCTTGCGTAGCTATGGCAAGCTGCCTGGGAGTCAGTAATAATTGTGACGTACTCGTTGGTCAGACTGGAGGTGATGGCCAAGACTATGGCTGTCTCCTCCACTTCGAGGGCGCTGGCAGTGCGGACCGTCATCGACACCACCTCTTGAAAGTTATGGTCAACAGTGCTGGCCGTCATGGCTGCTTTTGGGGGGGTACTGTGCAGCATCTGTGTATAGTGTGGTGGGGAGACTGCCATATCTTGTCTGGAGGGTCCTTGCGCAAGCTTCGCGATGACTGGCATGATGTTCCGGGTGCATGCTTCTGGGGATAGGGGCTACCTTGATGTGATCCTGGATGTAGGGGGCCAGGTAGATTGCTTGTTTGTGGCCTTTGCTGTGTGTGGGGTAGCCTAGGCGCTATAGGGCTGTTCTTCCTCATGGTGTGAGGGCTAGGCGTTCTCGTTGGCTTGAGCGCTTCCTTGTATGCTTTCCGCAGAAGTATGTCTAATTGATCTTTCTCTTCGGGAGTGAGGGGTAGGTACTGTGCTCACGAGAACTGTGGGTTGTGAAAGTAATGCTAATGGTTAGGGTAGCATTCCTTTCATCGCATCCACATCTGCTGGCTTAGCCACTTTGTCAAATGTGCAGGGTTTTCCACATGACAGAGAAAAGATGGGCAAATTTACAGCTGGAGAGATTGCATTGTAATAGTATTGTGCATGGCTGGCAACAGTGTTAGGGCAGTTAATCTCACACACTTGTACGAGCACAATTCCCTACTGTAAGCTCTCACAGTAGTGCTGGCACTCTTGCACATTGCACTTCCTGTGAGTTTGTGAAATTGCATCGCTTCATTAATAGGGACATTAAGTTCTAAGAAATTTGTTACAACGCCAGCAAGCGAGACAATAAGTGTGCATAAAGGAATATAAGTGAATGAATGCTCCAGTGTGGCAAGGTGTGCAATGGATTAAAAGCCTTGTTAATTTATTTCTTGTGCTCATCTGCAATCTCTTCTGGAGTGTGGGGCAGTGTTTGTGTTGCAGTTGCTCTGGCCAGCTGGACACCTTTTAAGGTGCTTTGTGCATTCGACAGCTACTTCATATTCTTGTCAATGTTGCTTGTAGGCCAGCTTCTGATCGTGCACCAGGAGGAGGCAAGATGGTTCGCGTTATTCACACAGCCCATCCGGCACCAGTGAAGGTGAGATTTAGATAGTGCCAACTTGTCCTCATTTGCCCAACTAATTCATGACACCTTGTTTTGTCTTTCTGTGACAAAGGACACTATAGGGAAACTGAATGAATTTAGGTTCATAAAGTGTTCTGTAAAATAAACTACTATTGTTGTGATAGTAGGTTGATCATTAGAATAGCTGTACTTTTTGAATTTCATGTTCAAGCCTCAGTGCTGGTCAGCGTCATGGAAGTAGCTTTTTCTTGTATATTTGGGCCATTGTCATGCAGAAAACATTTTGAAACTCTCCAATTTCAGAGTTTGGCTTCTTAAGTATATGATGTGCAGTTAAACGTTGATATAATGAAGTCTGTAAAATTGGCAATTTTCTTCATTTTGAAATTTCGTTCTATTAAAATTTGTCCTTTTAAGCCATATGTAAAAATACTGGAATATGAGCCATATGTAAAAATACTGGAAGAGATCTATAGCGGCTCCACAGCCACCGTAGTCCTCCACAAAGAAAGCAACAAAATCCCTATAAAGAAAGGCGTCAGACAGGGAGATACGATATCTCCAATGCTATTCACAGCATGTTTACAGGAGGTATTCAGAGGCCTGGAGTGGGAAGAATTGGGGATAAAAGTTGATGGAGAATACCTTAGCAACTTGCGATTCGCTGATGATATTGCCTTGCTTAGTAACTCAGGAGACCAATTGCAATGCATGCTCACTGACCTGGAGAGGCAAAGCAGAAGGGTGGGTCTGAAAATTAATCTGCAGAAAACTAAAGTATTGTTTAACAGTCTCGGAAGAGAACAGCAGTTTACGATAGGTAGCGAAGCACTGGAAGTGGTAAGGGAATACATCTACTTAGGGCAGGTAGTGACCATGGATCCGGATCATGAGACTGAAATAACCAGAATAAGAATGGGTTGGGGTGCGTTTGGCAGGCATTCTCAGATCATGAACAGCAGGTTGCCATTATCCCTCAAGAGAAAAGTGTACAACAGCTGTGTGTTACCAGTACTCTCATATGGGGCAGAAACCTGGAGGCTTACGAAAAGGGTTCTGCTGAAATTGAGGATGACGCAACGAGCTATGGAAAGAAGAATGATGGGTGTAACGTTAAGGGATAAGAAAAGAGCAGATTGGGTGAGGCAACAAACGTGGGTAAATGACATCTTAGTTGAAATCAAGAAAAAAGAAATGGGCATGGGCCGGACATGTAATGAGGAGGGAAGATAACCGATGGTCACTAAGAGTTACGGACTGGATTCCAAGGGAAGGGAAGCGTAGCAGGGGGCGGCAGAAAGTTAGGTGTGCGGATGACATTAAGACGTTTGCAGGGACAACATGGCCACAATTAGTACATGACCGGGGTAGTTGGAGAAGTATGGGCGAGGCCTTTGCCCTGCAGTGGGCGTAACTAGGCTGATGATGATGATGATGAAAATTTGTCCTTTTATGCAATAAGTACAGTCATCAATGAATTTTTCTTACGTGGAAAGGGTTGCCCACTTTATTGAACTACCAAGCCACCGGAAGAAGCAAATTGGAATGAAAAATGGAATCATTTGTTTAGTTTGAGAGTCGTTGACAAAAGATACAGTTGCATGCAGTGTTAACAATATTTTCACATTCCCAGTGCGAAGTGAACCTAGCCACGCTTTGGCGTCTACTTCGCTGCCATGGGTGATAGTGTCGCCCACAGTAGGACAACGCTATCGTGAAAATGCCAGCAACGGATGCTTCGTCTGCCTCAGCTCCGAAACTTGAGATTATGCAACCTCCAACACACGGGAAGACAGCACACATGATGCCATGTCATCTCGACATGCCCACTGTATGCACATGCGGAAGATTCCCTCTAAAGCAGGGCGTGCAGGCCACATGTGCTCTCAGCCATGTTAACAGCCATGCACGGCCACGCTAGAAATGGAGACACGTGCCAACCTGCTCCCCACTCCCTCCCTCCACTTCTTGCACGTGCTTGATCATGTCACTGTGAGCTTGCTCCCCTCCCTCCTCTTTCTCCTTGCCTGTGCGGGTAAATGCAAGACGGCACTCGTCAAGCCATCATGCTTCTTGGTTCATCCTCGCACTCTTTCACTCACACCCAAAGCATGCAGCAATGCAGTGCACGGGATGTGATAGAATCTTTTTTTAGAATTGGAGTTTATACAAATGATAATGCAGCTCCGATTTGGCAGTCGCTCTCTTGGTCATGCAGCACACGATTTGAGAGGTGCGCTCAAAAGCAGCTGCTTGTAATTCAACCATTTGACCATCTCCGTCCTGCCAAATTTTCCATTTATTGTCTGTATTCCTTCGCGCTGGCAGTGAAATTTCATTATATTGAAATCATGTATAAACACACTTCGTTATATTGAGGCTCTGAATATGCCTGGGTGTTCAATGGACAAAATGCTTAAAAATACTTTTTTTCCATTGACAATTTCGTAATGTTTAGGTTTGTTATATTGCGGTTTACCTGTGGTCAATTGTCAATGATATAAAAAATTAACTGGGCCCGAGCAGTTATCAAAATCCATGGCGTCGTGGCAAGCTGGCACGGGAACTTCAATGCGGTGTTTTTTTTTTTTTTTTTTCAGACTTGCTAAGTTACTTCTTGTGTAAGGACGGCTGTTTAGGTTATGTAGAAGGGTAATTGTAATTTACTAATACAGCTCAATTTGTTTTTCTCTTTAGTAGCACATTAAAGATTCCAGGTCTTGTGTGGGGATCTAAAAGCTGATTGCCATAGTGCGGATAGAAATAATTTGGCAACTAGTCAATTAAGGGACACTTAGGGGAAACAGTAACTCGCCTTGGACCAATAGATTTTCTGTTGAGGACTCTATTTAAATTTCAGTCCTTGAAATAAGCGTGGTTGACATTTGTATAGGAACAAATGAAGGCCTGGCTGCCCAATTTTTGTACTTAAGCTGTATCTCTGGTAATTCTAGCCTAATGTCATAGATATCACGCTATTTTTGTGTATCTTGGCCCTTTCTGTACAGGAGAAGTGCAAAAAAAAGTGGTTAAGGTTTAGTTTAGCTTACCTAGTTTAATCTGTAAGCTCTTTCCACTTTTGAAAGACAGTGAACTAGTGCGTAGCAGGACTATCAAAATCTAATGATGTCACAAAGTGATTGTGAGGAAGCTTCATGGTGTTGTTACTATTTGTCTCGTTCATTACACAAGCTACCACTTCCGGTAAGGTTGGCTCATCCAGAAGTGTAGTCTTACTTTAGAGTTTAACAGTATCCCTTTAAATTGCTTTAACCATGATATCTGTGTTTCAGATGAGTGGCCCACCACTTCAGTCAGAGGAAGAGCTTCCACCTGCAGTGCCTCTTCCCATTTCGAGCCTTCCTACCTTCTCTTTCAAGCTCGAACCACCACCACCACAAGCGTCACTAGCTCCCCCTCAAGCTGCTCTCGCCAGCAACAGCAGTGGCAAGGCAAGCACTGGTAACACTGGCAGTACCACCAGCTCTGGCCATGTTGGCACAGTCACTGAATTCACCTTCAGCAATCCAGAGGCATTGGCCAGCTCCAGCGCTGGATTGCTGGCACGACCTCAAAGAGACCAGGTGTGCACTGTTGCATTATAAGTTGTACATGTGGCTGCTTGGTCTTCATGCTTCGCATGTGTTTTTCATGCTTGGAAAATTGTTGGTTTGTTTATGGTGTGATACTGCTTTAGTGTGCATATTTAAACTCTGGCAACGGAGTTTCTGCACTGTAATTGTCTGGTCTGCACTGTAATTGGTCTGTCGTGGCTTGGAAATTGAGTTGCTACGAGGACGAAGTCAGTCTGTTGTTGGAATGTGTATCTGCTTCTAGCATTGTGGTGCTACTGAGTTTTTCAGTATTTCTGTATTGCTCTTGAGTGATGCCCTCGGTTATGAAAGGCTTTGTCCTGTGCATTGGGGGCACGTTAAAGATTGCCTGGTGGTCAAATTAATCTCGAGTCCCCCACTACGGTGTGCCTCATAATCAAATCGTGGTTTTGGCATGTAGAACCCCATAATTCAATTCTGTTTGGAAAAGTGCGATTTGTGTGTGCGCATGCATGCAAACATATGTGCTTCCTTTAGATGGTGGCAGTCCAGCCCTGATATAATGAACTTAGGTATCATGAATTGCCATGTATAATGAAGTGACAGTGAAATTTTGTTGGTCATGCTTTCTTTCAATGGAGTATTTTCTTGCTGCTATAAGGAAGACAATAATGCAGTATCCAACATGGTATTAGTTTATAGACCATTCACAGCACTGCTGCATGGGCACTGCCATAATTGAACGCGTGATTGCATGTGCCCCCCCCCCCCCCCTCCCCCACTAACCCCTTAACTGTCATGACAAATTTCAAAATTTTTTTAGGCGTGCAGAATTTTTTTTAGATCTCCATATTTTGCACCAATATTTCGTAAAAAGATATGATACTAGGAATGCCTATTGCATTTTTCCTGGTCTTGTTGAAAAAGATAATGTCATTGTGTATTATTTATTCGTCAAAATTGCAAGAAACTGCACATACAGTGAAACCTCGTTAATTCGGATTTGACGGGACCGAAAAAAATATCCGAATTAACCGAATGTTGAATTATCGAGGGTATCAAGAAAACAATAAGCAAATGCATACTATGTCAACATGCTTCTATTTATTAAATGAATCAGCAAATCCTGTTTCTATTTTGCACAAGAGCAGTGTGGAGGCTACAGTTCTCATCTCGTGAGCGGCCGCGGTGCACTTCTTCATCTGAGATGCTTTTCACTACCGTGCGCACATCCCGATTATATTTTCACCAGTGTCGCCAAGTCGCTACCCATCGTGATGTAGACGTTGCTCTTCATCTTCGACAGCTTCACACTGAGTTAAAAAAAAAGAAAAAAAAAACTACTGTTTGCCGCAACCGCCACAGACGAAACCGCAGCCGCTATCAATGCAATCATGTATGGCAACTAAGTAGGTATGGGCGAATAGTGAATTTGAGGTTTGAATCGAATGGTGACTCGGTCGTATAATTTTGAATTGAATAGTTCGAATAATATATATAGCATATTATAGCAAAACCTCGTTAATTCAGATTTCACGGGGCCGAAAGAAAATGTCCCAAGTTCGAATTAACCGAATGTCACATTTTCGAGCATATCCAGAAAGCAATAATCAAATGCTTTCTGTGTCAACAGGATTTTGTTAGTAAATGAATGAGCAAATCCTTTTCCTATTTTGCACAAAAGTAGTGCGGAAGCTGAAATTCTTGTCATCTCGTGACTGATTCTCTAGCAGCGGCGATCAAGGCCTCGCGACTTCCTTTGCAGCACAGCCATGACGCATGCCTTCATTTGCAACACGCTTTGCACTACCACGCATTCATCCCGATAATTTTTTCGCTGCAGACGCGCTGCAGTCTATTCGTCTTCAACATGACAGCAGCGATCCTCAGGTTCCCCATTCTCCAGATCTACGTGCTCTTATCCGCACCATCATCCGCGAAGAGCTTCAAATACAAGACCTAAGGCGACCACCTGCTCTCTGCGCCCCGACCCCCACCTTAGACTTGCGCAAGGTCGTAAAGCAAGAGTTGACAGCGATGACTACACCCACGACACATCTTGCTCCGGTAGCGTGCCCTACTCCTACCTACGCGGATGTTGCTTCGCTACCCACCCCTACCGTGACCTCCGTGCCTACTGACGTTTCCTATGACCATTTGGCTTCAGTGGCGTCCGACCCTCAGTGGCGTCCACCTCCTCTGGTTCGTTTTTACTGTGGGATACGCGGCCATATACCTCGCTTCTGCCGCCGTCACCAGCAGGATGAAAGTCGAGGCTATGCTGAGCACGAGAAAGACAGCACTCGCCGACCAGACGCCTATTATCCCGGATTGTACTCGTTCCCTCAACAGCGTTCTCAGTCTCCTCCAGCTACTCCCAATCTGCCTCATAATTCCCGTTCGGCCAGGCGTCGTTCTCCATCACCTTACCGGCGCTCTACATCACCGCTTCGCCCCACTTCCCATCTTGTCGACCAGCACTCGGAAAACTAACGTTGCAGTTTTTGGAGGGGAAACTGCTTCCTATCGGTCTTGAAATATTCCTCCTGTTCACCTGGCCAACATGCTTTCTGTAACTGTCGAAGGTGTTCCCGCGTCAGCTCTCATCGATACCGATGCCGCCATTTCTGTTCTTCGTAGTGATCTGTGTTCCCGGCTCCGGAAAGTAAAAACGCCTTATTTTGGGGGGACCTATTTTGCGTGGCGCTAATAATGCACTTATTCACCCCGACAGACAGTGTACTGCTCGTGTTCTCAGCGACGGCATACGCCACCACATTGAGCTTATCATCCTTCCAACGTGTATCCATGAACTTATACTACTAGTGCGCTGTCACGTGGTATTTTTAAAACTCCGCGGGCTTTCGTTTTTTCCGTATCAAAACGGCCATGCTAAGTCTATCTTGTTAAAAGGTCCTGGATTGGGCAATATTTGGGAAGCTCTACATGAACTTATACTAGTGCGCTGACACGTGGTATTTTTTAAACTCCGCGGGCTTTCGTTTTTCCCGAATCAAGATGGCCATGCTAAGTCTATCTTGTTGGAAGTACCTGGATTGGGCAGTATTTGTGAAGCTCTACAACTTTCCTATTGACGCCTGAATGTTTCAAGCTATATTTAAGAAGTTGAATAATTTATCTCTGCTAATTACTGAAAAAACGACGAGCAAAAAAGTGGTACTGGAAGGTTAGATAAACGCTAACAACATCCAGGCAATTTCTGTTCTCAAGAACGCATAGGTTTTTTCAAAATCTTCGTCCAAGTTAGCTGGGACACCCTGTATATATACACTAAAGTGTATATAAGCGTATTAGTGTACATGCTATGTATAATATGTAAATATTTATTTAGGTAGTATAGCCGCGTGCTTTTGGCTACTGTATGCAGCATGGAGGGTTGAAGTCTAGTCAGGCGATATCGTCACCTTTAACTTCATTCCATGGCAGAAGGGTTTTAGCTGATTATAGTGACCATGCATTGTACCTTTTTAACTTTCTGTCAGAATAAACTATCTATCCTAAAGCTGGCCAGCACATGCATTTGCAGAGGCCAAGTGTAAATGGTCTCTAGCACAGCAACTTTCTGTGTGTGTGTGTGTGGCTTGGAATATGTATTCTGGTAGTAGAAATGTCAAACAAACTTCCTAATCAACTTTTTAACGCATCTGTGCAATTATTCTAGCTTCCCCATGGCACTGTCACTACCAATAATCACAACTGAAATTTTGAATGCCGCAGATGACGCTGCAAACATTGCAGCTTTGAATGAAGTTGCTGCACGCTAACTTGGCACCAAACCACAACTTTAGTTGCTTAATCCTGACGAAGCAGCAGTTCTTAGGCCTCACAGTCTAGGCAGTATCTAGACAAAACCTTCGTTGTATCGCAGCCGTGTAGCTAATGTGCTGGTGCCACATGGTCATACCCATTGCATGGGATGTGTATCAGTCTTGGTACAGGCAAGTAAATTATTATTCCATGCCATATGGCATGGCCGTCTACGGGCACTTAAAAGCCATGGAGACCCATTGCTGGCTCTTCATAGCCATCATGCTTGTATTTATTTTGCATTCACCTGATAGCAATCTTTTTCTTTTCTGTTGATATTAAGATCTACTCATATAACGAAGATATTTGAGTGCCGGGTGCTGCTTCGTCATGAGGTTTTACTGTAGACAAGTCTAGCCACCCTATTTGTTCTTTTTGAGCAGAAGTTACTCAAGTGCTGTGTGGTTCTTGTTTTTCCCCTTCTCCTGTCCAGGTGTATCAGTTCTCTGAGCCTTGGGGGCCAAGTGGCAATGAGAAACAGCAGGAAGATAAACTGTCTAATGACACAGGTGAGCTTGGGCTCAGTTTCTTTGTGGTAACCCTATGCAACAGTTCCAGTCATGCAAGTAGCTGGGCTGTGGAAGTTTGCTTCATTGCAACAGAGTCTGTAACCGGGTTGTTGCATTCAACAGATTTTTCAGAACAAAGCCTACATGTGTGTCTCAAGTATGGGGTTCCTTACTTGGGAAACTGCCTTTTGTGTTCTTGCAGTGGCTTACATGCACCATTTTATTCAGGTCATGGGCTGGAGAAGCCTAGAGAGGCCATCAGGGTGGATCCTCCAGCAAAGTCTGTGCAGGATGACGTCATACCAGAGACCGAAAGATATGAGGGCACTAAAGAGTCCGAGAATTCCAAGGCAGAAGTCGACAAGGACAGCAGCAGTTCCACAAAAGGTGCAGGCAACTGTTCTTTTTCTGCAAGTTGAAATGGACATGGTGAGAAAGCACAGAGTTCCTGCACCCACTGCAGTATTTATAGGCTCTGGCAATGCACTACTGAGCTCGAGGTCGCGGGTTCACTCCTGTCTGAGACGGTGGAATGTAAAAATGCTTGTGCATTTAGACTTACGTGCCCCAGATGGTCAGAATTATGGCGTTCCTTATAATCAGATCATGGTTTTGGCACATAATACCGTACTTACTCGAATCTAGGCCGGCCCCGATTCTAAGCCGACCCCTGAATGTCCGAAGCCAGAAAAAAATTCTTTAAAACTTATCTCGAATGTAGGCTGAACAAAAAAAAGCGAGTACAGTGTTCACAAAATAACAGCATTTATTGTAAAATTGCAGAGGTCACTCTACGTCGTCACCGCTGTTAAGCCCCAACCAGACGTACGCGTTAAAACGCGCCCGCACGTACCGCGCTCACTCGACGTCGCGTCGCGCCTGGCGGAGGAAGAGGGCGCGCACCCAAACGATGCAGGAGTTGCCGCGCGCTCGTCGCTGCGCGTTTTGTCGTGGCGATTCAACGCAGCCCAGCCTACGCTTAACGGTCACGTTAAGCAATGTGCTAAAGATGGCAATAGCACGCAATAAGCTTTAACTTAAAATTTGTTTTTATATTTTAAAAAATGATGTTGCAGGACTCCTAGTGGTTCACTCAGCTCAACTGTCAGTATTGTGAACTCTGTGAAACCAGCAGCGTCGGCACAGCATCACTCGCGTGGTCTGTGCCTTACGCGTTCTGCACGCTGTGTCAGGTCCCGAACTTCGGCGATGAACATTTCGTTAATAATGCATCCGTTGCGGCTGAAGACTTCAGCGGCTGCCATCAAAAAATACGAAAACCGGCGCAGAACTCCGATCACAACGCACGCAGCTTGCCCGGGCTTGCCTGCACGCCGCGCGAAGAATCCTTCCGGAAGTCATGTTGGTTCGCCGTTGTCACATTAGGCGCGTCGGGCGGGTGACGCGAGTGGCAGCTTCCGGTGCGGGCGCAAGAAACCTGGCAGTGCAAGGTCTCCACGCCGCCGCGCTTCAACATGCGATTCAGCTTCAGCGCCTGACGCCGTATGCGTTCAGACGCGGCGCTGTGTATGCGGCCGCGTGCCAGCGCGTACGTCTGTTTGGGGCTTTAGCCTCGTCCCTATAGCCCAGACCACACAAACTCTTGTGGACACGCGCAAGCTCGCATCTGCGCGCCCATGCATGTGCAGACAGTGCGGCATCGCACGTTTCGTAACATGGCGCGATCTCTGTGAACAGATCCTCTCTGTTATTGTGCGCTTATCTTCCTTATCGCTGTCATCTCCTCGTTGCAGCACACACAAAAGCGTCTCCCGTTGCCCCTTCCAACGATAGACATTTTTCTCATTGATCTTGAAGTCCCGCCTGGCTTACTATGCCTCTGGAGCTAGCAACTTTTCGTTTGAAAGCGGCATTATAGTGTGCCATTACGATAACTCCATGCCGCATGCCGATACCATAGAACCAGCTCCTATACGACACAGGTTAAAGCAAGGACATCGCTCGTGTACTTCAGTTGTCTACTGGCCCAGCTAGTAATGGCTGCGATACAGATTTTTCTAAATGGCGCTAGCTATGGGGACCATATTTATCACTTTAAGTTACAAACTGGCGCGTTCTTTTAAATCTTTTAATCTAAGCCGACGCTAGAGTGTTGTATATGATTATTTGGAAAAAACTATCAGCCTAAATTCGAATAAATATGGTACACACTAGGCTTGTGCGAATATATGAATTTTTCTAATATTGTCCTAATAAAAATTCTTGTTTGCTTGAATTTCAGTATGTGGAGTTTTTTTTAACCGAAGAAAATGCGTATTTTTCGCTGTATAAGCCCCGCCCTCCAATTACAACACCCTGGAAAGAAAAAAGATTTCCCGCATATAGCCTGCAATAATAACTGCATACAACAGCCAAACCATTGTAAAAACAGTCATCATTTGCAGATACACAAATCTTCCACGTCATACCTTCTGCCAGCTGCTCTTTGCCCTAAAGGTGGTTTCACAGCAAGCCGCAAAGCCACTTTTTAAATAAAAATTTGCAGATAACCTACACCTGATTTTACTATTACACTTTAAAAACTTTTTTTCATCTGTGAGTTTGCGTGTAGACAAAGCTTCAAGCTGAATTTGCACAACTCGGCATAAACTATCAGCGTCATGCACTCAAACTTGCACTTCACAGCATTGCGATGACACATGGTAGTTAAACACGAAACACTTCTGAACCCTCAATGACCTCAAGATTTTAAGTAGACTGAAGCACAACAGTTAGCAAGAGCCCGTAAACCAATTCTTTGTGATTTTTGTGATTTTGTGAAAAATGATGAACTTGCATTTTGATATCAAAAATATTATAAACGCCAGTTTGATAGTGAGCTGACTCCAAAAAAGGAACTTTTTTTTTTAACAATTGAAGAACCAACTGTCATAGATTTGTCAACATCTGGCTTTTGTCTCAAGGCAGGGTTCCACCGCCACCTGCGACCACTCCCCAAAATGGGCGGCAGTGGACAAGCAGCCCACTGCACCGGTTTACCGCCTACTGCTTCGGTTGACCAGTCAAAATGTTTTTTTTTTACGCGATACTAGGGTGTTCCTTTATCATGTGGTATAAAATAGAAAAGTGATGTAGAACATTAGAAAACAGCACTCCTTTAGTGCACTGTTGACAAAAATAGGGTAGAAAAACGGGTGTCGGGAGCTGCCGTCTCACCGCAGAGCATGTGGCTTTCTTAATTTGACTCAATCATTTTAGAACCATTGTAAAGAGGAGAGATGTGGCCTTAAGTAGTAGCCATTGCATTATATTTTACCGTGGAGAAATAAACAAAGAAGCAAGAGAAAAACAGTCAAGTGTTACGATTTGTTACTGCTGTAACGCAAACACAGGAAGCACTCTTATGGGCTTGCACAGGTGTGAATTGCCAGGGTATGTTTTGGGTGCATTTTGGCAGTGGTGAGTTGTGCATTTTTCTTTTTCTTGACAAAGTTTGCCGATTGTGGTTGGGTGCATTACTGACTCGCATTAGTTTCATTAATGCCTTCACAATGCAAAATTGGTTTACTTACTATTCAGTATGGCAAAACGGTCGTATTGAAAAAGTAGTAATGACAATAATAAAAAAACACAGATCCTTAGTCACGTGTACCTGCTTCTCACTCCTTCCCCAGTTGCAGAGTGTCTAGCCCTAAACAATTTTTGGGGAGAACCCTGTCTCAAGGCTTTGTGCAAATTTCACAAATGTTTGAACCATTCACTCAGTAATTATTCAACACTAATTGCTATTTGCTTCAATTTTGCTTCAAACCAAAAAATTTACATTTTTCGCACAAGCCTACAGAATACCCGAGAATTTCATATAACAAAGTTGAGCCATGAATTCTCATGTTAGTCATAGTGTACTTTTAGAAGCCTGTTTCTGTGTGCAATTATCACTCTATCATTACCAGTCTTGTTGGGCTGTGTGCACGCCTTAGGGCAATAAATAGCATAGGTGAATAGGCATGCTAAGATGATCCAAGGCTCATTTCCTTCAACGTCTTGCCTGTTGCGAGCAGGTGGTGGGGATCTGTGGGAGCGCTTCAAGCCACCTGCAGGAAGCTGGTCATGCTCGGTGTGCCTGATCAGCAACCCAGCCTCGGCAAGCTGCTGCCGCGCTTGTGAAACGCCGTCTCCCAATGCCGCTCCCAAAGCAGCAGCTGTGGCTCCCACGAGCCTTCCTTCCTCAACACCAGCCCAATCTCCGCCATTGCATGCCAGTAATGCTGCCGCAGCTTCTCGCTGGGAGTGCAACACGTGCCTGGTGAGGAACGAGACCAGCTCCACTCAGTGCTGCGCCTGTGAGAGTCCTCGGCCATCCTCGGCCAGCAGTGCCACACCTGGTGCAGCTACGCCTTCTGTGGTTGCCAGTGGTTCCCTTTGGGAGTGTGACACGTGCCTGGTCAGGAACCAGCCCAGTGCCATGCGCTGTTGTGCCTGTGAGAATCCCCGTCCGTCAGCCAGCAGTGTGACTCCTTCCTCGGCAGAGGGTGAGCTACCCACACATCTACGACAGCAGTAGCTAAAGGGGCAGCACATAGAAAAATTAATTGAGCTGTGTTATCGAATTGTCCTTTCGTGATACCGAAAAAAGTCACTCTTGCTGTGAGGAGAGGCTTGGTAAGCCAGAAAAGATGCTAAAATGAAGGACATGTGGCAACACTGCCTTGAAATTCCTACACCAGTTTGCCATGATAGCATCTGCTTGGGCATAGTAAAATTCTGTAAGCAAGGCTGGGCTAATTGAAATATGTGACGTTGCACTGGCTAACAAACGCTGGGGTTCTGGCATGAAATTTAAAGAAATTGAACTTTCACCTTAATTTTCTCTTGCTATAACCATCCTTTTACCGATATAAATGAAAATGGTTTTTGAAGAATACTTTTATCAGTCTAAACTGATTTACCTCCATATTCTCAATCAATTTAAAGCTCTTGCTCCACTTTACCAAGGGGAGCATAGCGCCGCCCCTCGGCTGAATATTGATGGTACGTTTCTCAAGAATTGCTGTGGGGTGTGAATGAAGCGCAGAGACCGCTTCTGTCGAGGAATATTCTAGAACATGGGATTTAGTGTTTTTCTACCTTTGTGGTTTGAGGTTTTGCCAAATACGAACCCCCCCCCTAGCAAAGGCTTGATTTACTTATTGCAGGTTTAAAATCTTCAGAGTGACATTAAAAAAAGTTTACTGTAATTTTTTTAGTGTGACCATAATGTTGCAAAAAAGATTTTGCATAGGTAAATGTGCGTCGTTGACTTGTCAATACAGATCGGCTTGCATAAATACTTGTAATATTAGGAATAAAAAATTGAAGGACACGGAAGCTTCACCTTTAAAAGTGAAATGCAATAGCATTGAAAGATCCCGGACTGCTTGTCATGCTTTCCGACAACTTCAGCTTATGTAACTGTAATGTTTACCAGGAAACACTGGCAGCGAATGTTACACATGAACGAGAATTTGCTGGTAGAAATATGGCCTCTTGCTTCGGCTGATCTCGCAGGTAATGCACAGCTGAGTCCAAAAAAATTGCATCTTTTTCAGATTGATGTCATTGTTTTCCACTTTTAATATTTAAGTGTGAGCAAATTTAACATAAAAGGCATGCGCTGTCTGTGTTTTCTTTCTTGAAATTTGTTTGTGTGCTGTCATTCTCAAAATTCTGAGGAATGTAAGACAAGGTATGAGGAACTTTGGTGATAGAAGGGTGTGGCAATATAACCTGCATATACCGCATGGCATGTACATAAATATATATACAATAAAAGCATTCCAATTCCACGGGGTTGCTACGAAAATTCAAATTATACAGAATTCGAACTAATGAAAGTCAGAGAAAAAACACGCTCAGTTAAGGCACGTATATAGTCTGACATGGGATTAGAGAGCATGTGCACACGCTGTGTCACATTGGTGAGAATGTCTGTAGTTCGAAGCACTGGTGCAGCCAATGTAACCGGACGCGGCCTGCTCAGTTCGGTGTGCTGACTGCGCCGAAACATAATGCATGGTGCAGAGAACAAAGGTGCCCAAGCGAATTCGCCCCCTGTCGCACACAGCCGTTTAAAACGGTGCGCGGGCTGGGGATCATTCTGCGCATGTGCCGAAGAAGCAGCCGACGGCGCGCGCGTCCAAGTCTAGAGGGGACGGCATTTTGGCTGGCGCACCACAAACCGCGTAGCGTCTTTGGCCGCTGACGCGAGCCACAGAAACAAAAGCAGTGCTCTAAAATGCACTCACGAAACATGCCACAACCTGCAGCAACTTTGGTCTCCATTGTACTTCGTAACTGCTCTGGCTGTACACTGCCAAGTTCCACTATACAGACAAAATTTCAAAATATCACAAAGTATTTACTAAGAAAGCTAGGGCAACAGAAGATGTCTGATCTGGCCAACTTGCAAGCATCCTCATTGTCGTCTTCATTGCTCTGCCAAACATCGCAGTCATCCATGTATCGAATCGCTCTGCAACATCACCCTCCGGTGGCGGAAGCGCCATCCTGACACTTGCTGAGAAGGTGAGGAGCTAGGACAAATGGCTTCAGCCAAGAAATGTGAGCAACATAAGTTCGTAGCAAGAAGATCGAAGAAGTACGGTGCAGGGGTATTATATCGTAGTTTACGCAGCACCCTGCAGGGCCCAGTGTAATGTGGGAGGAGCTTCTCCGATAGGCCAATGCAGCAGCATTGTGACCATAGGAGAACCAGAGCGCCAGGCATGATGTGCACACTTCTGTGTAGGCTGTCGTAATGGCACTTTTGGGATTCTTGCGAAGCACAGAGTCGGTCATAGGCAAGTTGACGAGCTGCACGGGCTCGAGCAATGATGTCACTGGCGTATTCAGTAGGCGAGTGAGGAGCCGACAGAAGGAGTCTCGAATGGCAATTGAGGATGTCGGCTAAACAGTAAATGGTGAATATCCAGCGGTGTATGAATTGACATCTTAGTTGACATCTTAATGACATCTTAGTTGAAATCAAGAAAAAGAAATGGGCATGGGCAGGACATGTAATGAGGAGGGAAGATAACCGATGGTCATTAAGGGTTACGGACTGGATCCCAAGGGAAGGGAAGCGTAGCAGGGGGCGGCAGAAAGTTAGGTGGGCGGATGAGATTAAGAAGTTTGCAGGGACGGCATGGCCGCAATTAGTACATGACCGGGGTTGTTGGAGAAGTATGGGAGAGGCCTTTGCCCTGCAGTGGGCGTAACCAGGCTGATGATGATGATGATGATGTATGAATTGTATGCAAAGGTAACAAATGGTAACGTGCTGTCCCAGTCACTGTGATCAGATGAAACGTACATGGCCAGCATCTCAGTTAGTGTTTAATTCAGGCCCTCGGGTCAGTCCATTCGTCTGTAGATAAGTGGTGGTGAGCTTATGTTCGCTGGAGCAGGCATGAAGGATGTCATCTACGACTCACGAGAGGAAGTACCTCCTCCGGTACTTCCAGTACTCCTATGCTGAGGGGCACCATGATGTAGAATTACGTTGTGGAGGAGAAAGTCAGCAGCATCTGTGGAATAGCTTGTTGGCAATGTCACCCATTTATTTCTTGAGATGGACGTAGGGAAAGGGCCTAGAAAGTCAAGGCTAACGTGGAAGAATGGCTCTGCAGGGATATCAATAGCGTGTAACTGGCCTGCAAGCAGTGCTGAAGGGCGCTTGTGGCATTGGCAGTGTTTACAAGCAGCAACATAACGGCATACAGAACGGTACTTGCCAGGCCAGAAAAACTGATGCCGGATGCGGGCGTAAGTACGCAAGACGCTTGGGTGACGGGCAGTTGGTACGTCGTGAAACTGGTGAAGTATGCTGTAGCGCAGACGGTGAGGTAAGACAAGCAGAAACTCTGGGTCATCTGAGCTGATATGACGATACAAAATGTTGTCATGTAGCTCAAGCAGGTGAACAGAATGGTCTGGTGACGGAACGGGTAGACACTCAATGAAGAGCTGTAAAGATGTGTCTCATTGCTGTTTGGTGGGGATATCATCTGAAGCAAAGATGGACAGTGTACAGGCATCTGAGTCAGGGTCAGTGAGGTCGGGAGCATTGACAGGGTGGCGTGACAAGCACTCTGCGCCTTAGTGCAATCTCCCAGATTTGTAGTGCACAACAAACATGTATTCTTGGAGCTGTAGTGCCCAGCGGCCAATATGCCCAAACGGATCCTTAAGCGACGAGAGTCGGCAGAGGGCATTGTGGTCTGTATTTACAAAAAAGGTTTGGCCAAACAAGTAAGGTCTAAATTTGGTAACAGCCCACATTAAAGACGGGCACTTGCATTCAGTGAGGAATAAGTTTCAAGTTTCGTTCGGACGGTGCAAGGCGACTGGCGTAGGCGATGACACGTTCCTTGCCGTGCTGGTTTTGGCCAAGGACAGCCCCATTTCCATGACCATTGGCATTGGTGTGAAGTTCTGTAGGCGATGAGGCGTCAAAACGGGCCAGTATTGGTGGTGTAGTGAGTAGACGGATGAGGGCACAAAATGAAGCTGCTTGTTCGGGTCTCCAGACAAAAGGAACATCCTTCTTCAAGAGTTCAGTGGGAGCGCGGGTGACGTGCACAAAGTTCCAGACAAAGCGACAAAAGCAGGAACATAATCCTACGAAACTCCGGACACCTTTTGCTGAGCACAGTACGGGATGATGATGAAAACATTTTTGATTGACAGGCAATAGAAAATTGGGAAGGGGCCCCTAGTTTGGGGCTCCTATGGCATCTTTAGCGATGCCTTGTTTGCCCATTGGATCAGTGCCCGCCTGACCTCGAAGGTGCCATGGTGAAGGATGCCTTCCTACTGCTCTGTCATGTGGCATGCAAGAAGGATATGGGGAAGGGACGGGAAGCAAGGAGTGGTGCATCGTACCGTAACATGCAAGGTGGTGGGGGAAACACCACATCCTGGACAAGCATTGGGGTAGCGCATGGGGGATAGGATGTGCAGGAAGTGGAGATTTGGAAATGTGTGTGTCTGCAATTGGCAAAGTGCGACTGCCTCCTCCCGAGAGGCCATACAGCTGACGTTGGCACGTGTAGTGCTGTGTAACCTCGCAATTTGTGAGAAGGGGGGAACTACACTCTGTGTTGACCGCCTCACTGTGCAGGGCTGCTCAGAGAGGATTTCTCGAGCGGCCTCAATGAGCACTTTCATTATCCAGCCGTGAGCCATCGCCAGGCGTCCAGAGCAGGTGAATGTTGTGGGTGAGGTGCGCTATTAATTCGGATGCACCTGAAAGAATGCACTGAGCGGTTTTTGTAATATCACGACCTGTCAAGAAAGCCCTGCATGCCACTTGTGAATCAGTGATTATGTAATACGTTTCCCCAGGGAAGCTCAAGATGGGCTGGGTGGCAAGGGTTACCACCAGGATCTCTCCCGAGTCGGTAGTTAAAGGGGGAGAGAGAATAGAGGCATCGCTCACAACCTCGTGGGTGCCGTTGACCACCACTTTTGTATGCCCTAGTGCCGACAAGCTGCGTCCGCGTAGAAGACTCTGTTCTCCTCAAGTTCGCCAAGAGTGCAAGTGAGGTATCTTACCCGTGTCCGTCGGGGAGACTTGCCGCCTGGACGAAAGAGGACAAGTTTGGACTTGTGTGGTGCACAGCTGAGCCCACCCTTTCAGGCCTAGTTTGATGCGATCTAGACCGCCTGTTAAAGCTAGTCTTGGATGGCTCTGTCGGAGCCCCAAGCCATTCACAGCATTATATTGTTGGCATAGGGTGCATGGTGAAGGTGCGTGACTTCATCCACTTGTTTGAGGAGACCTAGTATAGCGATGATAAAGAGGGCTGGTGAGGTCACCGATCCCTGGGGGTGCCACGTCCCGTTAGTTGGATGATACCCAAGCACTGAGGACCAATTTCAGTTGTTGCTATGCAGTCGCGCAGGAAGGCTTGGACGGAGTTCTATACCCAAATGCCGCAACGCGATTCAGCGAGGTTCTTGAGGATGAGGCAGTGCTCCACATTGTCGAAGGCCGACTTAAGGTCAAGCGCGAGCAAAGTGCGGGTTAAGGCTCCCTGTGGGGAACCCAGGACCTCCTTTTTTTTTTTATTTGTAGTAGCACGTCCTGTGTCAACAGGTGTGAACAAAAACCAAACTGCATATGCGGAAAAAAGGACTGGCCCTCGAGGAACAGCTGCAGGCGCTGCAGGGCCCACATGCTCCATAAGCTCGCCTATGCAGGACGTGACACGGGTCTGAGGATGTTGATGGAGATAAGTTTTCCCCGGCATTTGGATGAGGAATATACAGTCGATCTCGGATATATCGAACCCGGATATATAGAATTATTTCCTATATCGAACAGTTGAAACATCCCCTTGGGAATCCCATGCAAAAGTATAGTGCTATTGTTCACGTATATAGAACTCCTGTGCACCGGCATATCGATGTATCGAACTTGGTGCTGAGCTGCGCCCCGGCAAGTGCGCTTCTCCCATTGCATCCTACCCCCACAAGTGCGCTTCCCTTCTCGAAGCTCTCGCAATGTTCCTGCGATCTCACGCACGCTGCCCCGCACTCTGAGAAAGGGGCGTGTGGATAAAAGGCCCGTTACGAAGAGCACTTGGAGTGCGATTGGGTGTGAAAGGGAAGCGGGAGGGAGAAACTACGCTGACCACAAGTGCCCGTTTCATGTGTTTTGGTTGGCTGACACCGCTGGCGCAGCGAGACGAACGAGGTCAGTGCAGCTTTGGCTTGTGGTAGTGCAGAGACGCGGAGCGGTGTGTTTTTCGATTTGCCTTATTTTTATTCACGAGGCCAACGCGAAGGCTTGAGTAGCGCGGTGCAGTGCGTTTTTCTTTCCGCTTTTGGCATGTGTTCCGGAGCCATGGCCGCTAAAAAGCGCGAGCATTTGGATTTTTCAACAAAGGCGGACATCATTCGACGGGTGGAGGATGGCGAAAAAAAGTTGTTGGTCGCTGCGGCGTTCGGAATTCCTCTCAACACCCTGAGTACGATCCTCAAGGACAAAGCCGATGTTAAGCTGAAGGCAGTGCAGTCCAGTCGCCCTGGAGCAGTCGCCCTGGAGCGAGTGAAGACGACGCCGCATGCCTGGTGTGGGGTTCTCCTCCCGTACTCTTGGGACAAAGGAACTACAACACAGTAGTGCAAACAATCACAAGGGCATTTATTGCACCTTTCATAGATCAATGCCTGCTAGCCGAGTTGCTATCCACAAAACATGCCGATGGGCGCGCGACAAATCTAGAAGTCTACTTACTGCGACCGGATAGCGAGTGAATATGTTCGCCCCATGCTGGATCCCAACGCCTGGTTGTTTGCACGTACGGTCACGCGAACGGTGGCGCGTTCGAAGGAGGCCACGCGAGACAGTCTCGCAGAAGCATGAATTGGCGCCTGCGCGGGACGTCCGCGCCGCTTGACGATCTCGAACCCAAAGAGGAAGCGCCTTGTCTTTTGGCGCCCAAGTAACCCCACCTGTCGGCGGCGTTAGCAGCGCAACGCTCGAGCCATCTCTCGTACTGCGCCTCAACCACTCCGACCGCCGCGGGCGCCAGGCCACGCGAGCCGTGCGGGAAAACAACATATCAGGGGACGCGTGAGAGTCGCGCATCCCCACATCCCCCCAACCTTAGATCCCTTCTTATTCCGGCGAAACATGTGACACGGTCTAACATCAACCTGCGCTTCGCGAAGTTAGTACATGCAACAGTGGCCGCGCTGAGGAAATGTCCACACGCTGTCCATAGCATGCGAGCCGACATTGTCCTTGGGTACACCGCTGGCGTCCGCCGGTCACAGCAGCAGCTTTGCAGACTCGACAGCACGATTCCAGGCCAGGACTCCGGAAACGGCGACGCAGTAGTCGGAACGAGCAAGCGTCGCTTGCGCCGACGCGCCCTGCTTGCGAGAGCTGCAGTAGCTGTCCGTGACCGCCAGCTCTTTTCTCCACCGCCGAGGGTTGCGAGCTGGATACAGGCGGCCGCCGAAGTCGCTGCGCCGAACTCGCCACAGCATCATCATTGCCCGGTGGCTCGATCGTAGTCCGGGGCAGCAGCGCAGACGATGTGCAGGTGACGGCAAACCAGGGGTGACTCCAATCACGCTGCGTACACTCAACACACTCGGCAAACACTAAAGTAGTGCAAGGGAGATGAAGTCTGCATGCGCATCGCCCACGTGGTACGATGTTCAACTCGGCTAGCAAAAGATCGGGCAGCTACTTGGATGCTAAGTTCACATGAACAAAGCTCGCTTCCTTGAGTCGGAACGAATAATTTCAATTCGTGCGAGGCTAACTAGAATGAGGGAAGCAAAATGCAACACCTCAACGCCACGGTCCACCAGGTTGTGTCCGTCCACGTGCGACAGGCAGCTCCGTAAAGCCTTAGGCCTAAAGCGTCGCTACCCTGACAACAACCGGCATCCGAAAAACAACATCCAGAATGGGTGCAAAACAGGCAGCCGCGAGGAGACGTCAGCTCTATTAGGTGGTCCTACCCCGCTCGGTGCACACAGCATCCGAGTTGACGGCGCCCACCGTCCCAGACGGTGTCGGAGCGCCCGGTGCCAGGCCGCAATACCAGTCAGCCCGTAGTGGCACCCGCGGCCCGCGGCCACCCGGCTCCCAGAGCCGCGACTTCATCCGAGTCAAAGAGATAGAAGAAGCTATTTACATAAGAAATTTGGACCACCCACGAGGCTTCCGTACTCACTCGCTTCAGGCTTGGCAATGCTCTGCGGGCGCTGAGCCT